>NW_010319605.1:0-28768 GCF_000700745.2 Antrostomus carolinensis | reverse complement strand
TGCTGAATGAGGTGGGTGGGCTGGTAACAGAGGATATAGGAAGGCAGTTACTGAATGCCTTCTTTGCCTCAGTCTTTACTGCCAGGGCCAGCCCTTGGGAATCCCAGACCCTGGAGGTAAGAGAGGAAGTCTGGAGAAAGGAAGACTTTCCTTTGGTTGATGAGGATCAGGTTAGAGATCATTTAGGCAAACCTGACACCCACAAATCCATGCGTCCCAATGGGATGCACCCTCAAGTGCTGAGAGAGCTGGTGGATGTTATTGCTAAGCCACTACCCATTATCTTTGAAAGATCCCGGAAAACAGGAGAGGTACCTGAGGAATGGAGAAAAGTCTTCAAAAAGGGCAAGGAGGAGGACCCAGGAAACTACAGGACAGTCAGTCCCTGGAAAGGTGATTGAACAGCTCATTCTGGAGGTCAGCTCTAAGCATCTGGAGAAAAGGAAGGTTATCAGGAGTAGTCAACATGGATTCACGAAGGGGAAATCGTGCTTGACCAATCTGGTAGCCATCTATGATGTCATCTCCAGCTGGACAGATGAGGGGAGAGCAGTGGATGTTGTCCACCTCAACTTATGTGCCCTCATGGCCAAGAAGGCCAATGGCATCCTAGGGTGCACTGAGAAGAAGCTATCCTCCCTCTCTACTGTGCCCTAGTGAGACCACGTCTGGAGTATGGTGCCCAGTTTTGGGCTCCCCAGTTCAAGAGAGACCAGGAACTACTGGAGAGAGTCCAGCGGAGGGATACAGAGATGATGAGGGGATCGGAGTATCCCTCTTATGAGGAAAGGCTGAGAGACCTGGGTCTGCTTAGCTTGGAGAAGACTGAGAGGGGATCTTATCAATGCTTATAAATACCTGAAGGGTGCGTGTTGAGAGGATGGGCCAGACTATTTTCAGTGGTGCTCAGCAACAGGACAAGGGCAATGGGTGCAAACTGGAACACAGGAAGTTCCATGTGAAGATGAGGAAAAACTTCTTTACTTTGAGGGTGACAGAGCCCTGGAACAGGCTGCCCAGAGAGATCGTGGAGTCTCCTTCTCCGGAGATATTCTAAACCTGCCTGGATGCAGTCCTGTGACTCTATGACCTCCAGAGGTCCCTTCCAACTCCTACCATTTTGTGATTCTTTAACATTCTATAAAAAGAAAGATATAAGGGATAAGAAGAAAAAAAAGGTACAATCTCATCTTTTATTGTTTTTTCCTTTTCAATGAAAAAATAACTTCTAACTCGTTTTTCCCAGGCCAAACATTAAGGATTGTTTTGGCCAATTTGGTAAGGAGTTGGCCAGATAGTAATAACCTATATAGATAGAAAAAAATACAGGGTAGGTCAAATATACCCCATATTCTTCAGCTTGGGAAGACAGATGACTATCCATTTGAATCAACTAGACCATGCTACTGAAGTAAGAGTTGCATGGCAAAGGATATTAGAAAGGAAGAGGAGAAAAAAAAAATATCACAGGAAGGAAAATTGTTGAAGGTTTTTCAAGTAAGGCTATGTCCTAGGGGGGGAAAAAACCAAAACCACCACCACCAACAACAAAAACACAGAAAAAAGAAAAAAGGCAACCAAGCTAACATACTTACAGTTCTAGGAGGTTAGAAAATAATCTCTGTGTAGATAACTAGATGTGTGAAGATAGTATTTTCACCACTGTCCTGCTTTACTCATTCCCTCCACTATCACAACTGTTAAGCCTTGTAAATTACTCTGCAGATAGCTGTCCTTTAAATGTCTGTATAGAACTTACAATACAGAACATCTTATGCTTTGGTAATTGAAATATAACTACTTTCGAGTAGCAATACCACCGTGCCCCATCCTCCTCTACTGCTGACAACACTACTTAATGCTGTGACTTGATGACTATTCCACACAGAACTCCAGAGAGTACCAAGAGAATTCTAAAGATGAACACTTTAAAAAGATGCACTAATACTTATGTAACTCAATTTGACTACTTGGTGGCTTTAAATTTTTGCATGACAAGAAAAAGAGAATTCTGAAAGATTGCTGATGGTAGCAAGTCAGTGTGTAGACTGTTTATGGAACAAATATGAATGAAAGGACAGAAAGTTACCCTAAAGCTGTGATTTCACAATTCAGGAACTTGAGCAGTATCAATTAAGGAGTTCCCACTGCTTCTTCCTCAACCTGCCAGCTGCTCTTCCTGCCCTCACAGCTGTAGCATGCCACTGCTCCATTGTTCTGGTACTTGTGGTTGTGGGACACAGTGTGAAACAGATAAGTGAACCAACCCAAAGCTTTTTAGGAGAGAAAGAAAACAGGAATGAAAAAGGGAGGAGGGCCCGACGTGGGTAGTAGAATAGGGACACAAATAATTGTGCCAGAACAGCAGAAGGCATACCATGCTTAGGGTGGCAAACAGGACTTCTTAAGCTGGTACTGATGTCAAAGCCTTTGTATCATGAAACCAGAGCTAGCATCCTGTCAGAAGGAGAGGCCACTGCATCAACAAGTAGCCAAGGAGTAAAGGCAGCACTTCAATAATGTGTAAAACCCAGGAAGTGCACAATCAGCATTCCCAGACAGTTCTGGCTAGTATTTAAGTCAGATTTTTTATGTTGACTACTGTATTTTAGAGCTTGATGTTATGTGAATACCTACACATTGGCATGCTCCTACTGCAGACTCCAACTAAACCTAATCAACTGCTTAAAAGCCAAATTTATCAGAGATGAGTAAATATAAAAAGAGTCATGCTAAATGACTATGAGACCTCTGACTGCCTCAGACTGCTCAGAACATGCTTTTCGCACTCCCATAGTCCAAGGACACACGATTTATACAGAAGGTGTTTATTGTCAAAGTTCCAGCTCAGCTGCAGTACACAGATCACCTTACAAGATTCTGGAGTAATCTAGGGCAAACTCCTGACACCAACTGGAATTTATTAACCCAGGTTCAGCCCAAACTCAGGAAAGAATAACACCAACCACCTGCTGCACTCTTTTTCTAGCCTCAATTGTCTCCATCTTTTAACAGACTTGTTTCATTCAAATCTCACCAAATTTACATCCTAACAGTATTCCCTACTACACTGGCAATATGGCATGGCAACTGTTTACAATCCATCCTTGTCAGAGAATATGTAGACTCTACATCTCTTTTTCTAAACCTGCTGGCTTACAACATCCTCCTTGCACACTTGAAGAGTCATAAAATCCACAGAACCTGAAGACCTTACGGTGCATAAAAATGCTGCTAAACTGAAAAACTTGAGTTCAGACCCTCTGGGTTCTCAGGGAGAAACTTTTGCAAAGACTGACAGCTGACTACCTGGAAGAGCCATGCTAGTCTTCTCAGCTGGAAGTACATGTTTGCATATCTCACCACATAGTCATTTCAGATTATTCTATTCCAAGGCAAGAATTCTTAGCCTGAAGTAATTCTGCCTGTATTTCCCCAGCCCACAGTATATTGAAATTGACCCCTGCAATGTTCAGAAGTAGCAAATTTTCTCATCAGGTCTCATTTGGTTTTTAAATGTACAAATCCTGCTTTTCAGAAGACTGAAGTGGGACCTGAAAGTGGGGTTATGGAAAGAGGTATGTATTGTACATCCCTCTTAAGAGAGTCTCTAGGAAACCTGGTCAAAAGTTTATAGTTTAAAAAAATGGTTTCATGAGTATGAAATATACATTCAGTATATATGAATCATTGCATATTTGAAATTACGTTATATGAGCTAAAGGGGAAAAAATAAAAAGAAGCAAGTCTGAAACCTATTTAGAATTTTAAAAGCTTTCATAATAACCTCAAGGCCATGCAAACCACATTAAAAAATTGAAAATCTTCCACAGATGACATAGGCTTAGAGGCAATTTTTTTTCTACAGAGCACATGAATAACCATCCCTATGTCACATCACCCTCCCACCTCTGATCACAGTTAATTAAAAGAAAGCATGTATGATGAAGCTATTGCATCAGACGTTTAACCAACAAAACAGGATTACACTGAGCCCTGATGTAATTCCACTGACTTCACAAATTTATATCACGGACTGTTTTCTTTTATAATGTTGAAAGAATGTTTGAGGCTGTAATTTAGGGGGGGGGGGGGGGCGCAACAGGAGGGGGCAAACCTAAAGAAATGTTTACCATCAACTCTCCATGACAGATGACATTCTCGTAGTGTGTGAAAAGGCACTGGTGTTACCGATAGATTTTTTGGAAGAGAACCCTGGACAAACTCACAGCCACACTCAGAGAAATGCAAAGCACAGCTAACAGTTTGAACATAAAGCTACTGGGAACATGAAGAGGAGAGTGCACAGGATGGTCTCATGATTTACAAATTGAGACTTGGAAATTCTCTTCTCCCAGGTGAGCTCTAAGGAAAAAATATTATTTAATCTTGGGCAACTCACTTCCTGTCACTGCATCTCAGATTCCTACTTTAAAATAAGAACATCAGGAATCCTTTTTTCCATTCTATGCTTGTTTGGCTTATTTAAATAATATAGTGCCTGGGGCAAAAAATAATCTCTCACGAGGCTAGATACATAGTATGTATCAGTATGAGAGACAGGAAAAAAAAATCCAATGATCAAAGTAAACAGTATCACTGCATTTTGATTAGGGCACAAAATGTAAGAAACCCAGGATAAATGTCTGCTTCACACTAGTTTCTATATTTGACCTGGGAATAACCTTTTTTCTCCATCTAAGTGTCTCTAATAAGCAGGGAGTGTAGTAATTCTATCTTCCAATGTCCCTCTGAAATACACTATGGACTATGGTCCTCTCCCACTACTGTAGTAACGGGGCAAAAGCAAGGGAAGCTTGAAACAACCTTCAGTGTAACAATCAAATGCGGTCTGCAATTTTACACTGTATGAATGTGTAAGAAGTTGCTTTGTTTTGCCAAAGTATTATTAAAAGAGACTGAACCACACGATAATGAGCACCCTGCCATGGGACCCTAAAGGAACTGCCAACCCACAAGGAGCAGAAGCAGAAGCATCCCACAATCATCAAGTCGTCTAGTCACCACAGTCATGAGTTTTTCAACTAAGCATACGAGCACTGAGTTATCACACCTTCCCTATTGTCATCTTTGTTGTTTTTTTTTTTGACAAATCAGGGAATTTGCAAGATAAAAATCTTTTACTGAAAAGTCTAATTTTACTTAGGATTAAAAGCATTCAGAGAAGTTCAACATTTTTTTATTCCTTCTCTGTCTATATACTAAACCTTTTAAAGATCTAAAGATGAAGGGAGGGGGGATTTTAAATTATCAAAACAAATAGATCAACTGATGTGATCAGACTCTCCTTTACAGGTCTGCAGTTCAAAAACACGTTTCAAGGTTTTAACCTTTCATTCGAAGTCAGGGTGAGAAATCATGGTAAAGATTTAAACAGAAAAAGGGTGTGATCTTTACAGTTTTAATACACACCATTAAGTTACAAATAATAAGACACTTCACAAGAAAGGGCAATTAAGCCAAATATGTGGAAGAAGCCATATATAGCTGATGCTTGGCAAGCCAGGGAATATAAGCAATCCAGCTGAAACATGGAAAAAAAACCCCAAAAAACAAACAAATCACAACTACAATGAGACAAAAGATGAAAGAACAGAAAGACAGATGACAAAAGATCATAGAATCATTTTGGTTGGAAGAGACCTTTAAGATCATCAGGTCCAACTGTAAACTAAACACTGCCAAGACCACCACTAAACCATGTCCCTAAACACCACATGTACACGTCTTTTAAATACCTCCAGGGATGGTGACTCAACCACTTCCCTGGGCAGCCTGTACCAATGCTTGACAACCCTTTTGGTGAAGAAATTTTTCCTAATATCCAGTGTAAACGTCCCCTGGCACAACTTAAGGCCATTTCCTCTTGTCTTATCACTTGTTACTTAGGAGAAGACCAAGACCCACCGGGCTACACCCTCCTTTCAAGTAGCTGTAGAGAGTGATAAGGTCTCCTCTCAGCCTCCTTTTCTCAAGACTGAACAACCCCAGTTCCCTCGGCCCTTCTTCATAAGACTTGTGCTCCAGATCCTTTAAAAGCTTTGTTGCCCTCCTTTGGACACACATAGCATGGCCTGATTCTCCCTAGTGACAAAAACACTATCAGACAAAAATAAAAAAAAAAACAAACCACACACAAAAATATTAGATTTCTGGGTCTTCAGCTATCTCTGGCTTCTAGTCAGCTCCCTCTATAGCCAATTAAGAAAAACTGGCAGCTTTCATACCTCTCAAATGGGTGAATTGCCTCAGCAAGTGTCTACTTCCTTCTCAATTAATGATTAGAAACATAAAACTAGGCAGGATGAAGAGACTGAAAGAAGGGTCAGGGTTTACATGACCCCAGAACTGCAGAAAACTGCAGTGAGGTCCATGAAAGAATTTGATGCATCAGTACCAAGTATGGCCCTCTGTACATCTTGCAGGTGTAGGAATGGCATGTGCAGGTCTCATCTAGGGCCCTGACAGAACGCAGGGTAATGTCAAGTCCCTCACAATGAGATTTACAGACAAGAGCCTGATTAATTGGGGATTAGCCTACTCTAGCCAGTAGAAAATCTAAGGCCATCTCCTAAAAGCAAAAGTCTTGCAACTTACTGCCAGAACTTCCTAAACTGAAGCTTGAATTCAACAGTCATTAGTGTCTATTGGTACCACACCAACATAGAAAACTGAGCTGTATACACAAATATTTATGCACCTCATCATGCCACTGCTATGATGCAAAGGGAATGCAATTAGACAGACAGGAATTTATACAGATCAGAGCTACCACTTTTTTTAAAAAGTGGTATTAACAATTACACAATCAATGTTTGAGGTTTATACTTCATACAGTACAATCTAATGTGTTCAGCTCCTAAAACTATAAACCCAGTGAAGCATTTATGCTGCAGGCAGACACTCTTAAAACATATACTACATAATTAAGTATATGTGCTATTAACTAGTTGGGATATTTCAAGTTTCCTTAATACAGTAATCTACTGAGTATCTAGTGTACACATGAATGTGTCAGGCACTCCTGGAATAGTTTCTGACTTCTACAGCCACCTTAACACTACAAACCATAAAGGACCTTTTTTTAAGGAGTGTGAAAATTCCTGTATTATTATACAAATTATTTTCTGTCAACAAAAATAGCCAAGCAAAGTTAGAGATCTAAATAAATTGTAATAATTTTTAGGTATTTATATAAAAGCATACTCACCTTTTCATCTAGATTTCCATTACGGTCAAACTGGTAGAACGATGCCAGATGAGTAATAATCCACCAGCTAAAACTCAGTGGATCTTTACACTGAACTGTTTCAAAACCAGACTTCCTTTCAGAACTACTTGGCCTTTCAAAGATATTCTTTAGAGTTTTGTTCACCAAGGTCCAGAAACCCTGTAGAAAATACAAAAGTAAATTTTAACTGTGTTGAATAACAAAGCCTATGTTAATAACCTTCTCCACAATAACTGTCCTACTGATTAATTTGCTTTTACAGAGGACAAGCAAAATCACAGTAATTTAAAGAAAATAACAAAAACCAGTGTTCAGTATTACCAGAGAAAACCTGGAGCTGCTTTAAAAAGTCCTCTCTCAAATGCCAGTAGAAAGCAATGTGAAAGGAGAAGCTTTGGTCACAAGGAAGAATATAGTGAAGATACTTCACAGGCAAAATTACAAGCCGATGGAATGATAACGTGCAGATGGGATGGTGCACAAACACTCACATGAGAGAGATTAGAGGTCTTTAATGAAGACTTTTTGTAAAAGCTTTATGAAAAACTTAGTGCCAGACTAACCTAACCAAGAGGAAGATAGGAGTAGATAGTAGAGAATCAGTCTGAAAGACAGCAAACTGAGGTTCGAATTCCCTCTTGTGTTCCAAGTCTGTTCCAGCACTGACAAACTGATTAATTCTCTTTGTCTCAGATCCCTGTCTGTACCACAATATTACTACTTCTTACAGCCTGTGCCTTTCTTCCCAAATTATACAGAAACTCTCTGGTACTTCTTTGCACCTCTATTGCACCCACCTTAGCTGAGTCCTGATCCTAACTTGCACTTCAAAATGCTAGTGCAAACACTTAACACTAACAAAGTTTCATTTGTGTTGTCCCCCTTTACATCTGTTGTCATTAATGAATTTATACAGATCAGAGCTACCACTTTTTTAAAAAAATGATATTAACAATTACAGAATCAATGTTTGAGGTTTATACTTCAAACAGTACAATCTAATGTGTTCAGTTCCTAGAACTACAAACCCAGTGAAGCATTTATGCTGCAGGCAGACACTCTTAAAACATATACATCATTAAGTATACGTGATATTAACTAGTAGTATGGAAGAAGGTTCAGAGAAGGGTGACAAAGATGACCACAGGTAGACAATGGCACCTGTAAAATGGATGACTGCATACAATAAGACTCTTCAGCCTAGAAAAAGCAGAAGGTAGGAGATATCAGAAAAAACCCTGAAAAAAGGAATATAAAGTCATATTGGTACAGGCAGAGATTGGTTCTTCCAATAAAAGTATAAGGGGGCATCAAAAGAAGTCAGAAACGACAAGATTCAAGAACCAGGTTGATCCTGTATAGGTAGTTAAGGTATGGGTATCAAAGACAGAAACGTGGGCTAGATGGATCACTGACGTGACTGCATCCATGTTTCTAATGCCTGGAGATGAACCACTGTATGACATAACATAAATTGCAAATTTTTTATTTTTTTTTCAATGGGTAAAAATGGTTTATCTTCTTTTGCTCTGCTATACAACTTTCACAGTCTGTTCCTTTGCTTTGCCTTCCTTAGCACAATGAGCACTCCTTAACAGTGCCCTAGGTCATAGCCAAACAGTACACTGCAAACCTACAGTCAGGACTTGATGCACATTCAAGAGGGCGGCCTAAAGCATCACAGTTAGCATGCAGCCCTCCTAAAGCAAATAGGAAGTTCAGTTCTATCATCAGATATGTGAACTAGTGCATTCATAGCAATCTGGGAACATTTGGTGACTGTACTGCATATGTAATATGTATGCATATGCAACAGTACTCTTCCATTACCTCTGTGTGAGACCGTTTATTTCTGTGGTCCAGCAGCTGAATAAGTAGAATCCATAATTCTTTAATGCAGGTACAGGGATAATGGTGACTAGTAAGAGCCTCAGAAGGTCTCACCTGAAAGAGAATACGCAACATAATTATTCAGAGAAGTGTTATTTTTGAAATTGCATTTTATGTACCAGTATTTCCTCTGGTTTTGGTTGTTTGCGGGTTTTTTGCAGTTAAATAATATAGTTACAATTACGTATTGGAACGTGCATTATTTCACTAACATCCACAAATATAACTTTCATACAATAAAGACTGTTTCTTAATTCCACATAAGTTACAGGTTATGCTGATTTTTAGTTTCTTCTGAGTTACATTCAAACATTATTTAATCGAATGAAAATGGGTTTCTGAGGCCTAAATGAAAGGAATTGCAGTAAATACTGATTCACTGTCTGACAAGTAGGGAAAAGAGAAAATGATTGATTAGATTTTCCTGATGTTGTTGTGAAGATAAGAAAAAGATTTCAAATGATTTAATAGCTATTATTGTTGCTATTTTTAACTGAAAATTCCTTACTGACAAGGCATAATGCTAGTAGATAATGTTTTTGTTGACATGAGGATGTTAATGTTCCCACAACATTTCACAAAATCTGCTTTTCGGTAAATTTACTGCAAGACATTCTTTTAATATGCAGAAAACAGCATATTTCAAGTCATGTACGTTATTTAATTACTACTCCATATTTAACAAAATTCACTCAGACTGATGCATTTCAAATGCAAAGTAGTCTTCTTGTGATTCATCCTTCAGTTTTACATTCCCTGAATTGTGAAACAAAATAAGGAAACTAGCAAAAGGATGTGCTAAATACATAAAAATTCTCCATACGCTTTAATGTTTTTAAGATCTATCAGCACTGTATGTGAAGTAATCATAGTATAGACAAAACCTTACTTACTCTGTCTTAGGACCTATGAATCCACTGAACTGTATTCAGAGGTGGTAAAAATAGTAAGAAAAGCTTTGCTTGAATAGCATAATTCCCAACATTTTACCTTCAACAAGGACACAATGGCAGAAATGTAGAAAGAAAAGAAGCAAGACAAACCAGCTCATACTCAGTTTATCCCTAAACAATGAATAGTCCAAGTCTGAATAATCAACCTATACCCCTCTAAAGAAAATAGAGGGGAAAGGGCACCTAGAGAGACTAATTCATCCAACTCACTGCAGTAGAAAGAACTGTTGCTATCCTTCCCTGACAATAAAAGAATTTAAGGTGACTAGCCTAGCCAACTGACTTCTAGACACCTAGATCTGCTGAGATGAATTCTGAATTTTTATATCCTTGTGTTCTTCCTGATCCACTCATGCACAACTATTCTCAAATCACACTAGTACTTAAAATAATTTCTGAATTTGGAAACCTAGTGGTGTAAATTAAAAATGAAATCAAAATATGCAATGCCAGTGACAGCAGTAGCTGTTTGAGAGAGACCACACTCTCACAATTAGAAGGATAAATATATCACCAATAGTTTCAAATCTGTACAATATTCTATAAGAACATAGACTTTTTATTTATCACCCACTTTTAGAATAATACATTTACAACTACTGTTTTCACATAGCTCCAAATCAGGCTTCAATACTGAATACTTAATTATAAATACGAAGTACTACGTCCAGTTCTGGAGCCCCCATCAGAAGAGAGACAGAGAGCAGCTAGAACAAGTCCACAGGAGGGCCACGAGGATGATCCGAGGGCTGGAGCACCTCTCCTATGAGGACAGGCTGAGAGAGTTGGGGCTGTTCAGCCTGGAGAAGAGAAGGCTCCAGGGAGATCTTATAGCAGCCTTCCAGTACCTGAAGGGGGCCTACAAGAAAGCTGGGGAGGGACTTTTCATAAGGGCAACTAATGACAAAACAAGGGGAAATGGGTTCAAGCTGAAAGAGGGGAGGTTTAGATTAGATATTAGGAAGAAGTTCTTCACTGTGAGGGTGGTCAGACACTGGAACAGGTTGCCCAGAGAAGTTGTGGCTGCCCCCTCCCTGGAAGTGTTTAAGGCCAGGCTGGATGAGGCTTTGAGCAACCTGGTCTAGTGGAAGGTGTCCCTGCTGATGGCAGGGGGGTTGGAACTAGACGATCTTTAAGGTCCCTTCCAACCCAAACCATTCTATGATTCTATGAATTTATATGTATTTATAAGTGCAACACATAATTTGGTTTTCTCTCTATAAAGAACCCTGCTTACCCTATGAAATTGCCAGGGCGGGCCCTGACAATCAATTTAAAAACATCACAAAGTCAAGACTGAAATATTTAAAATAATGATATTATTCATATTCCACATACGCTGTTTAGAGTTTTTCACGTGCTTATGCTTTCTCATGATTTTAGTTAAAGATCTGTTATGGGAATCTCTCAAAAACCTGAATTAATCTTTCACAAATATTACTTTGAGAACAAACATCAGTGTGACCACTGAAGTCTATTGAAAGATCCCTTATTTAACTACTAACTTCCAAAAACTGAAGCAGCTCAAAAATACTCTGGTTATGACTCTCCAGCAAAGAGCAAAATAGATTTCTCAGAAAGAAGCAGCCTACTTACTAACAGATGCACTATAACATTGGAGGATTTTATGGAAGTATTCGGTACACAAACTAACTTAGAAGTGAGAGTTTCAGGCCTTTTACATGGAGCACCAGTTGTTGCAGCAGCTAGGTTTCTTCACCTACTACTTGCATCTACTACTGTGCTCTTCTACAAGACAGCAGGATCTCTTCTGCAGGAGATGTGCAGTATGCATGTCCAGGATAGAGTTTGGTCAGTGGTATCAAACAAAGCAAGACACCATACAGACATTGGTTAGACTAAGGATAACCAAGACATTGTTTTCTTCAGAGATAGTCTGGTTTACTTCTTGCAACATCCCGAGTTCAATATCTTGGTAAGAATGGTTATAACCTCAAACTGTGGTACTGCTGGGACAACAGAGCTCTGGTGCCAGAGATATGCTGCTGAAAATAGAAAGAAGATATCCAAGGATATATATTTCTCTGCCAAACATATCTCAGAGCACAGTGGGCTCAGTACATGATCAAAGTCAAGTGTCTTGATATCAGAGCTGCCTAAGAAACAGATCTGAAAATAGGAGTCTGAAGGATTAGAGTTTATGTCCCTCCCTTCAAGGATATCTACAAATTTTAAGAGCTGGACTTCTGAATATTCTCAGATAAAAGCTTAATGACATGTTGTAATGAGGAGCTGACAGTGTCATCTATTATGGGTATCAGTTGTGTTTTCAACAATTTTGAGCAACGTTATTTCTATTACTGGATTACAGCAATGAATTCACACTAGAGGAGGCACCAGCTGAAGAGGCATTATCCAGCTCAAGTGCAAGCTCCACTTCAGAAATGAATCTCACACAGAACTAGTTCAAGCTGTGTGGCTCAAGCCTAGGGAGAGCTGAAGAAAAAGCAAAACAACCTTCTCTTTGTAATGTGGCTCTGTGGAAGTAGGATGAATCTGTCATTTTACATCTGATATTTCAAAGCTTACTATCAAGCACAATGGTCAATAGACACCATTTGAATCTTCCTTTAAAAATATTGCTCTTATCTATTTGCCTTTTGACAGGGGAGGAGGTTGCAGCATTATCTGATAATTTAATAGATCAAAACTGATTTTAAAAAGTAGCAGAGTTCTCTACAGAAAGACAGTTTAAAAGAAGTGTTACCAAATGCTAGTATAGCCATTTCCCTCTCTCCCCCCAGTAATATGAAAGAAGAGGGACTCCATTTTCCATGTCTTTGTACCAGGAAAACAAATTATACAGTGGTCACTGCTACTTATTCTCAGAGTTCAGTCTTGCATTCATTGATCACACATACCCATCTAAAGCAGGTTTCACAACGACACAGTCAAAAAAAGATTACACAGCTCTTTTACTAGTTGCTATATGGAGCTATTATGACTTTCTAGCTTTGGAGCGCTCAAAACAAGTGAGAAAAACACTGCAGCTATAGAAGGAAAGAAAAGGAAAAGAAAAGGACAAGTTTTCCCTTGACAAACATAAAAGTGCTGTAACAGAAAGATGAGATTGCAGAAATAGGAGCAGTGCAATTGTAACATGACATTCTGTAAGTGTCCAGTTAGCTTACTGCCAGGATTACGGTTACTTTATTTTTGTTCCTGTTGAGAGAGTTTGAAAATATTTTATTATTATTATTATTATTTTTCATCTATAGCTCTAAACCTTTTAGACTGTGCAATGTTTGGCATTAAACCTGGAACACTGAACTTGGGAAATGTGGCACTCACTTCTGCTCTGTAGACAGTGCATTTCAATATTACTCTCTCATTCAACTGCCAGATGGTCATGAATAAATATAACACAACTTGAGCTCCTAACAAATAACACTCTTTAAAACATGTAGATACAAAGCCATACATAACATTTAAAACTTAGCAGTAAGAAGTCACGTATGCATTGGTGCAATATCTAATTCATATGGTTCCAAATACAAGCTTTTCACTGCCTATGTCCCATATATAAAGAGAAAAAGTTACCTTTATATACTTGTTGATGGACAAGCTTATTAAATCAGATATGAGATTCCCACAGTGTGTTTCAAACAAACTGATACTGGTTAAATTCTCTCCAGTTAGATTTATGAAATGGTTAGCATATACAACTTGTCCTAAAACGCAAAAGAAAATTAGAACTATTTAGTTCTGGGTTTGGCTGTAGGAACAGAAGACAGAAATCTTTTTTTTTTCTATACTTTAGAATTGGTTTGTTGAGCTATATGTAACTTTAATTTACAAACTCATTTGCAAAAGTTCATCCATTCTAAGTTCAAGCTGGTACCTTCATCATTACACTGAAGTCTGGTATTATTCTGGTTGACAGTAAAATAATTTGGCACTTTACAGCCTTTCATTGGCACAGGTTTTGCAGTGGAATAAAGATTTCTCTGCAAGTTCCTCTTTGTCACATGCCAGTGCGCATGTTCTGAAATCATGACATGTTTTACAGATATGCAAGTTGATGACAAACAATTCTGGAGAGGTCTAACACTTCCCTTTGGAGAGGTTGGTATAAAAAGCTGGCACGATTATATTCCAACTTGAGTAATTGTAGACATTAACACAGATAAAATGGTAAAATTAAGAGGCTGTAAGATCTTATCCCACAAGCTTTTCAACGGTGCAACTCCATTGACATCAGTGGATCAGAAGACATGTAGAATGAGCCAACATTTTATTCTTGGAAATGCACTGTGAAGCCCTGAACCCACTACCCTGCCATTGGTCTCAGCAGTGAGAAGTTCCTACTCAGTGTACTTTACAGAATGAGAACCTAAGAAATTCCACAAGGCAGATAAGAATACATGACAATATATGCAGAGATACCATTGTCTTGACTAGTAAATTTTGTTGTTAAAAAGCACAAGTTTTCTCTTACAAAAATGGATTACTGCATTATGACTCAGAGCCTTATCTAAGAATAAATACAGAATTCTGGATAATAAATTGCCTCCAACAGTTTCTCCAAAAGACCCCAAAAAAGGAAAACCAGTTATCCCACAATGGATAATAAAAGAAACTTAGAATTATAGAACAAACAGCCAATCCACACATTATTCAGTAACACAGACATGCAGAAACAGTAGACACATTAATCCAAGAAAGGCTGTGTTGTGACAGCACTCAGAGCAGGCAATAGCTAATCCAGGAGCTCAGATTCAGTACCAGTTACCCGGGCTAAACATACAGTGCATTCTTTCTAGACCTCATTGTTACTCCAACTGTTGCAATTCCTATATGAATAATTTATAATAACATAGTCAAGGGAGAGGGGGTACTTGGTTGTAGTAACACAAGGATTATAGAAGAAAATACATTTTTGTGATTTATTTTCCTAGCATGGACATAAACAAGAGATAATTCTCACAAAGCAAATAAAGCTGTTCGGTATTTTATCAATTCTTCTTCAGCAAACTGAACTACTTTGAAGTTGAGTTCTTCAATTGTATTCTGTGACCTTTTTTATCTAGCTTCTATGAACAGCTTATTCTTATCAATCTACTTTTTACCCTTTTAAAAGCTTTTTTTTTTAAAAAAGCGCTACTGCCTTGCTCTTTTCTTGCTGTACTTTTATAAGCTCCTCTGACTTAGGCTTCTTCCTTTTTCACAGTATTTTCTTAGTGTCACAAATGGTTAACAATGTGAATTATGTGTTCTGAGATTCTTTAGAATCATAGAACGTTGTGAGTTGGAAGGGACCCACAAGGATCATCAAGTCCAACTCTTGCCCTACCATAAGACAGTCAACAGATTCAGACCATGTGTCTGAGGGCACATGTTGACCAAATGCTTTTTGAATACTGCCAGGCTTGGTGCCATGACCACCTTCCTGGGGAGCCTGTTCCAGTGGTCCACCACCTTCTGGGTGAAGAATCTTTTCCTAATGTCCAACCTAAACTTGTTCTGGCACATCCTCCTGCCATTTCCTCTGGTCCTATCATTGGTCACCAGAGAGGAGAGATCAGCACCTGCCCCTCCTCTTCCCTTGTGAGGAAGTTTCAGACTCCAATCAGATCAGCACCTGCCCCTCCTCTTCCCCTTGTGAGGAAGTTACAGACTCCAATCAGATCTACTCTCCGTCTCCTCTTCTCCAGGCTGAACAAACCAAGCAACTTCAGCCTCTCCTCATACAACATCCTCTCTGACCCCTTCATCAATTTAGTGGCCCTCCTCTGGACACTCTCCAGTAGCTTTATATCCTTTTTATCCTGCGGCTCCCAAAACTGCACACAGTACTCGAGGTGAGGCTGCACCAGTGCAGAGTGGGACAGTCACCTCCCCTGACCTAGTCCATCCTTGGAGACTTTTCCTATATTGTTTTCATCAAACTGCTGTTCACTGTTATGCATTTCTATTTGCAAAGTCAAAAAGTGTACTGTTACTAAATATTTAGTACGTTGTAACCTTCATTTGAGAACAAACTCTGTAATCTTCATCAAGTTCTGATATAATAAATTCCTGATACTATTTCATTTAATTTGAGCTACACAAAGATTCCCAAAGAACCTGCTTTCGCCATATTTGCGTTTACCCAATTAAATATAGCAATGTTTAAAAACTACCAAAAGTAGTAAATGATTCTGAACAAATTAAGATAAGAAATCTAGGTAAGTCATATATACAAGAATAAGTTAAATACAGAAACCTACACACTTACTCATCATTTTTTCACCTAGTACATGAAGAATTTCCAGTACTAGCCAATGAATATCCAAGTGGAGGTGTAGTAAATGCCACGATGGGGGAAAGACCTGTGATTAGAAATAAACATATTTATTTATTTTTAACATTTCTTTAGCAAATTCTGTGTACCGTACTAGGACACATGAAGATGGGCATACATTTTGCCTGCAGTGAACATTATGGATATCTATGATCCAATACACTGTAACATACAAAAATGCCATTCAGTTAAAGAAAAAAAAAAAAGAACACAAACAAAAAACCTTCATGACAATTAATTATGTCTGTAGAGGATGTTTGTGAAGTCTTTAATCTGACCTAAACTAAAATTTAAACACAATGCTTTGATTTAAGCTTGACAGATTACAACATCCTTAGTTCTCCTTTCCTTTCCAGAGAAGTATTAGGTAGCACATCAGTTGCTGAAGTAAAGCGTGCTCTTAAAGTAATTCCAAAATGTCAATATTCTTTTCCTTAAAGTTTACTTGAAATTACTATTTCTTTCATCAGCTCAACAGTAGCTCTACTGGCAAGCTAAACAAAGACTCATAATGCTGCTTCTCAGTGGATCATTCTTCTCCAGATACTAGTTTATACAACTTAAGACTGAAATTCTTTTTTTTCTTTCTAAAAGATTTCAAAGCCTTGGTTATTATATGTATGCACAAATCCTAATGGTGTATACTTTACTTGTGTTTAATTGCTGCAGTGCCTACTTCCATGTCTGCACTTTTCTTCTTTATATGCATGATCTTTTCCTGTTTTCAATCAGATTTCAGAATGTATTTTTTAAAAAGTGCCCACCCTATGGGGAAGCTCAGAAATTTTAAACATTAGTAAGGACAAACACCGAGGAATATTTTTAAACATGCTAAACTAATTCAGGCTTACTTTGCTACCTGCAATTGGTATTATCATTTGTATCGTGCAGGAAGAATTCTAAAAGCTACAAAACATAAAAATAAATAGATAAATAAAGATAACTGAAAATCCAATCCAGAGCTCATTAGTTGTGTTTGCCAAGTATGGGATGGTATTTAGTTAATAAAGGGAAAAACACTAAACTATAAAGCACAACTTTAATTTTAGCCTGAAGAAAGATTAATTATTATTCAGGAAAAATTTATCAAGTTCATTATGTATGTTTACACACACAAAAAAAATTATAAAAGACATCAACCTTTGCTTGATGTTGAATAGTAAACGCTGCCAGGACACTACTAGGGAGTTCACAAAGGTGACCAATGTGCATGGTCAAAGCATGAAGCTCTTCCACCAACGCTGATGGTAACTGCGCTTCCAGCTCTTCATACGGATGGAGCGTTCCATCATTTTCCAGTTTAGGGGGTTCCAGATACCTGAACACACGTGCATAGACACACAATTAGAAAACAGGTAAGAAGCAGCAAAGCTCAGTACATAAGTTAGTAAATTGTGTGCAAACCTCACCTGAAGATGAAAACTTTCACATAATGCAGAAACTCAATACATTGATGCCTGATGCTCTCTGCTTCAGAGTGCAAGTTTGCAGCTTGACCTGAAGTAAAACAGACCAATAGCTTAAAGCAGATGTGCCCACATTGTGACTCATGTAACACATGCATTCCCCACAATAATTAAACCAGACCACTAGAAAGCCATCCTCTTTTCTGAGGACAACTTGGGAGGTGGCTGGTGGGAAACACCCACTTCTAAATGTCACCTTGCCAGAGGGATCCATTTTTTATCTTGTCATCTCAGATGCATATCTGGATAGAGAGGGTAAAGAAGGCATCCAGTCCCTCAGGAAAGGTGGCAAAGGCAAGCAATCAGTGCTAGAAATCATTCAGCCTTACTGCCTTGCTCTCCGTCTGCTTCCATGACACCTTCAGAAAAGTCATGTGTGAAACAATTTCTCAGTGTCCTTTTCTCTTGGGGGACTTAAGCAAGTTGACATATTTGGAAAGGTGCTTTGTAACTTCTCTTCCTAGGAAGCATCATATTCTTGCACAGTGCCTTAAGACATGTAGTGCTAAGAGCAGTCCACTCACAATCCTCTAGCCTGCCTTTCACTTGCAGCTCTGTATCCTTTCCAACAGCTATTGCAGCTATGTGTCTCCTTGCCTTTGCTCTCTGAAGCTGTTGTTCTTACAGTGTTACCCTCCTTATCTGGCACCTGCAAGCTCAAACACCGTCATTACAGCAAAGGTTCATTGGAAGCTATTGCCACTGGTGTGTCAATCAGTTCATATTTATTTCCACACCTTGGCTCATAGATTTCAGCTTGTATTAGAGAAAGATGAAACTCTGTGCATAACAAAGTGGATACAGTTATTTAAATACCCGATAACTACTGACCAATAATATATACACACAAACACTTAGCAACCAGTCAGCCTGCGACACTTGCACCTGATTAAGCACGTGCCAGTCACTGTCAAGAACATCATAAATGGGAAAAGCAAACAAGGAGTTTGAGCAGTGAAAGTGAATTGCACTAGAGGAGATGTGTGGCAAAAACTCTTTGTCACCTGCTGCAATGGACTGTATGTCCAGGGAAAGGCAGTCAGCTTTGTTCCTCTCCGCAGCTGGCCACTGGGCTCATTTAGGTTCCTGCTCCAGCAGGGGGATTGGACTAGATGATCTTTCGAGGTCCCTTCCAATCCCTGACATTCTGTGATTCTGTGAGTCTTCCCTTTCCATTTCTTGCTCTCTCCCCCCTTTGTTTCCCCCATCCCCTACAGGCAACCTTGAAGTTTGTGTATGCCACTTGCTACAGACCCCACAAATAAAGTTTTGTGCATATAAGCCTATCTCAACATCTTCTGAGCACCAACAGTCACAAGTGAAGCAAATCAACTGATACAAGTACAGTAATATTCCAGTGTACAGCCAACCCCCACCACATGAGAAGCTACAGGATCTGCCACGGTAATGAACCATGGGTTTAGAGGCTCAAATCACTCTGTTCTACAGGGATTATTTATAGATACTACTGCTGCTTTGTAGCAATTACAAATATTTTATCCTAAACTCTCGGAAGCTCTATTTAAACAAAATTTTATATTACAGTATTTCATTACAAAATCTTTTGCATACTGTGATAATCATAGAATCATAGAATCATAGAATCATAGAATCATAGAATCATAGAATCATAGAATCATAGAATCATAGAATCATAGAATCATAGAATCATAGAATCATAGAATCATAGAATCATAGAATCATAGAATCATAGAATCATAGAATCATAGAATCATAGAATCATAGAATCATAGAATCATAGAATCATAGAATCATAGAATCATAGAATCATAGAATCATAGAATCATAGAATCATAGAATCATAGAATCATAGAATCATAGAATCATAGAATCATAGAATCATAGAATCATAGAATCATAGAATCATAGAATCATAGAATCATAGAATCATAGAATCATAGAATCATAGAATCATAGAATCATAGAATCATAGAATCATAGAATCATAGAATCATAGAATCATAGAATCATAGAATCATAGAATCATAGAATCATAGAATCATAGAATCATAGAATCATAGAATCATAGAATCATAGAATCATAGAATCATAGAATCATAGAATCATAGAATCATAGAATCATAGAATCATAGAATCATAGAATCATAGAATCATAGAATCATAGAATCATAGAATCATAGAATCATAGAATCATAGAATCATAGAATCATAGAATCATAGAATCATAGAATCATAGAATCATAGAATCATAGAATCATAGAATCATAGAATCATAGAATCATAGAATCATAGAATCATAGAATCATAGAATCATAGAATCATAGAATCATAGAATCATAGAATCATAGAATCATAGAATCATAGAATCATAGAATCATAGAATCATAGAATCATAGAATCATAGAATCATAGAATCATAGAATCATAGAATCATAGAATCATAGAATCATAGAATCATAGAATCATAGAATCATAGAATCATAGAATCATAGAATCATAGAATGGTTTGGATTGGAAGGGACCTCAAAGATCATCCAGTTCCAATCCCCCCGCCGTCAGCAGGGACACCTTCCACTAGACCAGGTTGCTCAAAGCCTCATCCAGCCTGGTCTTGAACACTTCCAGGGAGGGGGCATCAACAACTTCCTTGGGCAACCTGTTCCAGTGTCTGACCACCCTTACAGTGAAGAACTTTTTCCTAATATCTAAAAGTAAATCACTGACCAATGAAATAAGGTGAACAAAAGTGTTAAGAAGAGAACAGGCATTTTCACAAAAAAAAAAAAAAAAAAAAGCAGCAAAACACCACAGAGTATAAGAAAAAAATTTATATGGCTTCCACAATACACAGTTCTCTACCAATTCTCCAAAGCTCATTAAGACTGATAGGAAATTAAATTAAATGTATGATATTATCATCTGTATGAACATATAAACACAACAAAGATTTACTTAGCTAAAATTCTAAACTGGGGTTTTAAACAGTGGCAATAGTGTGTTCATCTAAGACATCAATAAAACCTAACATCACACTGCCTGATCATTTTAAATATTTCAATCCTCACAGCACTCCCCTAATACCAGACTGCTTGTATCAAGGTGGAACTGAGTCACAGATGTACCAGTGACTTGCTCTAAGTCACAAAGAAAGCCTGGTGCAAAGCATAAAATTTAAAAGTTTCTTTATTTTTCTAACATATTTGACAAGAGGAAGAAGAGGATACAGAGACGATAACCAACCAGATGCTTAAATTTATGGGAAAAAGAACCACAAAACAGTTTCTTCCTGTCCAGATACCATATAAAAGTTCAAATGTAATTTAAAATAAGGCTATTTCCACTTATGTATTAAATGTCAGCAAAACTAGACTTTTAAAATACAATCAACAAAAGCATATGAAAGAAACTTAAAGTCACATGAATGATTTATATGGCAAAATGGCAGAGCATGACAATATCAAACCAAAATAATAATAATGTGTGAAAATATTAACTTGTACTCTTAGAATACTAAGAATTTATCTGTAATGAGAAGGTGCTACAGACAGTTTATTTCTAAGTAATTACTGAAGTTCTCAACTTGCTAACAAATTTAGCCTTCAAACTTACAATAAGCCCAAGGCTGCAATAATCATTCAGAAACATACTGCTACTCATGCCTTAGTATTTAATTGAAGCAAAGCATTTTGTAGTTATCTCATTTCATTGATCCTGCTGCAAATATAAATTAAGTTTGTAAATAACTCTAAACTAAGCAAATATAAGTAATCGGTTTAAACATAAGCCAAGAGAACACTGAAAAAAGTCTCAACCCACAACCTTTGTAACTAAAATAGTTACTGGGAGTTTTGATGCAACCTTCTATTTTTAATTAAAGGAGTTAATAGTTTTGCCAAATTCTACCTTAGGGATGACATCTTAGCTCAAGTCAAATTAATGTGAAATTCCCCACTAAGGTCAGTAAGGTTGGGATTGCCCTGTGCACCTACACACAGGCAGATCTGGTTCCAAACTGACTCACAACATTTCCACTATTTTCTGCTAACTTACATCACTTGGTTACCTATATTCATACTCTTCCTGCAGGTGAGTATATGCTCTTCTACGGCACACTCCATGAACCTGTGGTCCAGAGTCAAAGCACCATCTGTGATAATATACTTCCATAATGAAAAGGTAGTCAGATACCTATCCCAATGTCAAATTAAATGTGTTAAACTTACCAAAATCAGATGAACTCATTTGTACTAGGTTTTCCAGTCTGTATATCTGTTGCCTAATCAAAAGAATACAAAGGTTTATGGTATTTATATAGGCAAAAGTTGTTTAACTACATTTTAGTAAGGTCTAAATAGAACAGAGAGGCAAGAAGTGTTCCTTGCTTTGTATTTCTGAAAAAGCTTACAGAAACGTAACTTAGGAAAGAGTATTAGTGGAAGGCAACAGACACATCCGAGTATGAAGGAATGACAGTTGATAGAATTTTTGCTTGTTTTTAAAACATTAAACACAATAACATGATTAGCTAAATATTAGGGGTAGGAAAAAAACAACCACACACACAAAAAACCACAAAAGTGATCTTTCCATAACCATAACTCAACTTCACATTTGACCACAGAATAAACCTGGAAGTTAATGCTCATGGCATGCATTCAGTATATGCTAAATTAATTCACTTGTGAATGAGCACCCATGCATTTTGTCAGCAGCTTTTCCTGCATCCTGCTTACAGTGGTCTGCTGCTTAACTTGGGCACAACAGATAAACAGTAGATTTATCTGTTGATTTATCTATACTGACAAATACAGTAGAGTAAAAGGAGAAAGTGTCTCTAGAAAAGTTAAAACTCAGTTCAGTTTTGGAGAGGAGAGAGAGTATTTTTAAAGAAGTTCCTAACTGCTACTGCAAATGAAAATTTAAAAAAGCTGTAACATAGGTAAGTACTCAGCCTTATTCCACAACAACTGTTATTTTCAAGTGGTCTTCAAGTATAGTCTCCACAGAGATAATGTGGTACTAAACTGAACACAAGAAAAGCACAACTGTGCAAGACAGACTTTAGAAGGAAAATGTTGCATAAATTGAGGAAGGAGCTCTCTGTCTCATTTCTTATACAGTCAAAGCAGCAACTACTGAAGGATTCAAAAACAAGAGACTTGGATTCAACCCAGATAAAATGTTCTTACAAAAAAAATTAAAGAAATTGAAAAATAGGAAGTACCCACAAGGATTCAAAAAACCAGGTTGTAACCTGCATACTAGAGGGCAGGAACACACTAAAATTACTTCCCTTAGATTTTCCTTCCTTGGATAAAGTCATGTCAGCTACCAAGGACCACCTTCTGCTTTTTAGGTGGGCTGTAGAGTTTTTTTGTTTGTTTTGAAATCAAAGCCAAATTTCTTCATGGATTTTTCAAGTATTGCAAGCCCATAGAAAGGAAGTTGAAAGCAGGAGAACTTTAAGAAAGAGAGCTGTTGAGGTTGAAGGTTAGAGAGAAGGAGGAGCAGTAAGGAGCCGTACAGGGGAGAAAGACAAAAGAAAAAAAAAGTTTCTCCACCAAATTGACAAAAGACAGAATACAGTGGGCTGATAAAATAAAAGCATAAAGCACAAACTGGGCATGAGAAGCATAGCAAAGATATCATCAGCTAAATAAGTAATTTTAATTTCAATTTGCATTTGTGCCTCAAAGATTGATCATCATGGTTGTTAATCTTTAAAACATTTGATTTACAAATAAATGTCTTGCCAGTTAAACTAGTACTTCTGTTTATTAATCAAAGATATATTGTCTTAATATTCCCACTTAAATAGTTACATAGCTCTTACTCACTTTGACTCACACATCTTCAATCATATAAAAAAATCACAGGTAAGAATTTTTTTACTGTGCAATTAATGTTTTAAGCTTGTAGTTCTGCTGTATAATATTATTATTTATTACAATATTTTAAAATATTAAATAACAGTCTTTAATACTTACAGACACACTTAAAAGTGCTAGGTCTCTGTAAGTATGTATTTAAATATGGATATTATTTATACTTTATAAATTGAACTGTTTACAGGCATCTTGTCCTCAAGGATCACTATAACTTGTACTTAACGCATATGATTTCTATAATGGAAAGAGGAGTTTTCCTACTTTCAGTTGTCAACTGGTCTATAAATGAGAACACCATTACATGAGTGAACAAATGAACTGAAAGAGAGAATATCTTTGCAGAGGGACTTGTCACACCAAAAGACAGCTCAGCAACCAAACACTCATAGCCAAGAGTTACCCGAAATCCATTATTCCTACCTGTTCAGTAGATTTTAAAACATATATAGTCTGAATAACTTAAAAACCACAATAAAATATATTATGCCTTATGTTAATCTCTATTACAATTACAGAACAGTTTATATTACAGAAAAAAAAAAAAAATCTATTTAATTCAACAGATCAGTTACATTGCTGTCTCACTGCCCAGTGATTTTCTGTTAACAGTTAACAAACAGATCAGACCAAATGCTGAAAGGGATACAGTGTTTCTTTTCACTAAGTTAATCTCCTATCTCCTTCATTATCAGATTTCTTAACCTTTTTTTTTTTTAAAAAAAAAATCACAGTGAAGTCAAAGCTTGCATCAAACAAGCAAAGCTAAATAATACTGGTTTTAATATACCTCCTGCCATCTACACCATCGTGTTTCCATAACCCAGACACTATTAATGATGTTTCACATCATGCCCTTGGTCATACCCTAACGGGGTGGAAGAATCCACTACAATCAAAGGAATGATGGAATACATCACATGTATTTGTAGAGTCATACAAAAGCTGCTCTCCCATCCACTCTATGTATACGCTGTACATCCTGAGGATTATCAGTAGCAAAGAGGATTATCGGTGATCTGTGTATTTGCATTGACCAGATTAAACATCGACAATGAATTAGTCAAACACTGAGTAACTGTATCTGAAGAGATTGCTGAAGCTATCCTAATCCAAACAATTGAAGAAAGTGTTGCATCCAGCGTTTACAATATTTGATTTTTAACTTCCACTTTTCTTCATGCACAAAAAAAGGACTTAATCTTCAAAAGACAACTTTAATTACATGGGTAGCACAATCTCATTCGAGGAAATCTTATATAGTTCATTTCTATATTCTGAAGATAGAGCCTTCCAAATTAATCACAAAACTGTTGTAATAACTATACTTTGCGACTTTTATCTGGTGATGGCTAAGATATGCACAACACTGCTTAGAAACTTACTGTTAAGTCACATAATATTAAAAATCTGTGACACAAGTTTACTTCTTCCCATAATTCCATCTGTGTCTTACCTGTCACCTACTGGAGTGTTAGATGGACAGCATAATCTTCTTGGATGCACCGCACAGCCCACAGCCTTTCATGATTCACTTTCAAAAACTTGAAAAGTTTGTTACATGCTTCAGGTGGGTACAACTACAGAAGCAGATTAATGATAAAATATATTAACGTTACCATACCTATGTAATCCAAAGAGAAGTCCACAGGATTCAACTAATGCCGTTTCAGTAACCCATGGAAAGCCAAACATTTCCACTACATCATCTTCATAGTCATTTGGAGAAGGATCTAGTGTCAGCAAAACCCTGTAAAATAGAGCCAACAATATTCATACATCCCCCCCAAGTAATAAACTTGTAGAACACAATATCTACAGCTGGCTTATATATCACTGGTATTTTAACAGTGTATCAGCAACACGTATACTATCGATAGGAAGAAGTAGCAGTGCTCTCAAAAGACAGACTGTTATACCTTTTATAGCAATATAATATATAGTACATAAAATATGACAACTCCTAGCTTCAAGAGTATAAAAACATGATATAGTTACACGGCACAGTATATTTTAGAAACAAATAAAAATTAACAAGCTACCACCTTGAAGCACCTTCATCCTTACAAAGGGCCTGAAACATAACATACAGACTGTCCTCAAAAGAAGAGGCTGCTACTTTAGATAACATGCTCCACTGTAAGTGTATGTTTCAAATCTATCTCAATGTACACTACATGCCAAATAACTAGTACTAGAACATACATGTGCTCCTTTATATACATTTAATAATATTAAAAAGAACAGATCGATAAAAGAGCATTAATAAAAGCACAATTTTAGGTAGGTGAACTGATGAGGATCACAAAATGTTACTTTATTATAACTTAAACTAGCACTAGGCCATGACTACACTTTGCTCTTGTCTAAAGAAAAAAAATAAATAAAATCAGAATTAACATTTTACTCAAAGTGGAGAAATTCAGACAACTGCAGAGATTGTTAAAACATTACTAACTGTGCAAATATAAACATATTTCACTAATGTGCTTTCTAAAAAAAAAAAAACCCAAAACACAGCAAGCTGTATAATAATAACAACAACAAAGACATCAAAGGAAATTATTTCAGAATTTTCCCACTGACTTTCATAAGATACCCCAGCGCAGGTAAAGCTGAATTCACTAAGATGCAAGAAATACTTCTCTTTTTAAAAATTTAAAAAAAAAAAAAAAATACAGGGCAAGCACTTGGTTTTCATTGCATTACACACCAAATTTATATTCTTCTTGAACTATACACTATTACCAATTCAGTTCTCAGAGGCAAAAAGAACATTTGCTGACTAATCATCTCAATCTCCCACAACACCTGTAGTTCACTTGGTAACTGCCTAAACATTGGGCTGTTTTGAAGCCTTTAGCAATTAAATCCAGTTACTCTTGTACTTGATAATGAAGACAGAGGAGTCCCTCACATGCAAGCTTTTCCAAGAATTTACAGTCTAAGTAGACAGGGTGAATAAATGACAGAAGAACAGTATTATCATGACTGTAGCTATCTGGGAAACCTGCCTATGTACAAGTTCCTGAGTGAGTTTAAAATGTTTCTGTCATTAAGTGCATCTTTGGCGGTGTAGAATCCACTACTGATACATTCATGCAGACACAGGCTCTCTAAATCCTCTACTGGACATCAGCTTGACTGAATATGCTCTGATCCAACAACAACAACAACAAAAAAATGATCAATAAGATAGGGAATGGGGGAGGTGCAGCGGAACTCCCCCTAAAGACTCTACAGAAAAGGCTGTGGAAATTAAGGTTAAAAAACACCAAAGTAAACAGAAAATATGAAGCTTGGCAGGAGAACAGACAGACAGAAAGATTATGCTTTTGTGGGAAAAACAAGACAACCGCTGGGGAACCAGCAAATGGCACAGAAAACTAAACCGGATCACAGACAGTAAAGAAGGTATTAACAAAACCAAAGTAATGTTTTGGAATCTCACAGAAAATACTTACTTGTTATGCATGTGACTTCTGAACCTGAAATCCAGAATGCGTGCAAAGGTAGAGCTTAAAGAAAGATGGTCTTAACGCCATAAAGGACAGTCCCAGTGATCTGGGGAAGCTGGACAGAACAGGTTTGTTTCTACCACGGGGAAAAGAAAGAACCAGCACCGAATAGAGCATACAACTGGAAAAGGAGTGCTGCAGCCTCCTCAGAAATTTAAGGGGTCTTGGATGCTGTTGCCCAACAGGACAGTTTTGAAGCAACCTAACAGGTCTGTAACAGGTGTTTTACAGTATTTTAAAGGAAGTTCACAAAGCTAAGCACTGGACCTAGATCATTGTTCAAAGCAGTGTATCAAAACAATTGCCCTTCCCGTTTTGGTAGATCTCAGGATCATAACAGTTGAAGAACAAACTGATTTGGAAACCCTGGCAGTATTTAGAGGCACCAAACACTGGCGAAAAACTAAAAAAAAAAAAATAAATAATTCCATACCTCTTAAGAGACCCACTTGCTAAATAAGACTCTGCAGAGAAGCTTCTCCCTCCACTTTGGTTGTCAAAAGTACAGGAAAAACAAGGTGGCTTTGAGTTCTCATTCTCCACTTCCATTGCCATCTCCAAGCTGTCAGTGAGAAATGGGGGTGTGGAGGAATTCACAAAGTCATCGTCCATTGCTTCCACCTGATTCAGAAAATAAACAGATAAATTAAAAGACACTCATAGTGTTTCTTCAAATAATTTTCTCATTCTTATAACCCCCATAATCCTTCTGCTCAAGTGAGGACACAGATCTGAGTAACTGTAACATCAAACTAACAAACAGAGATACCACCAAGGAAGGCAATCATGGTCTCATGCTCTCCCACACAATTCTGCTCTTTTGTGCAACTTCATCTTCCTCCATTATAACCTGTTCAGGGAATCACATCAGTGAAAATCCTACAAAAATCAAGATAAGTTCATTTTCTGCTGGTTTAGCTCTCTGAATCGACTAGCCATGAAGTTAGACTAGCATGAGAGTAGAACAAGAGCCAGGAATGCATTGTAAGGCATAGGCAAGCTACTTTCAGCAACACTTTGTTTTGCAACCAGAGTAGCTATGCTATGAAAATACACCATGCACTACAGGTTGTCCATGACTTTAAGGCGATATTACAGCTCAAGTTCCTTCTAAGAAGCAGTAAATACACCCCACATGGTGATTATGGAACCCTGAAATGCTAAAGTTTTAAAGTTCAGAAAATGATTCTGACATAGCTCAAGTTAGAAGTTTCTATTAAAAACATCTGACTTCCTAGGAATCTGCAAAGTGGGAAATGAAAGCAAAAGGAGAAGGAAGATCACACTCAAGAGAATTTCACCATATATTTAGCACTAGGGAATTAATATTTTATACAACCTACTGGAAAAGCAGAACTAGGCAACAGGTGCCACAGAGTTCTATGATAATACACAGCCAATAGAATTAAAACTATTAGTTCTAAGTTAAGTTTTCAGTTGCATTGCTGGCAGTTTTATATTCATAATGCTCTTGCAGAAAACAGTTTACACCTTGGCCAGAGGTTGGTAATAGAGAGG
>NW_010319604.1:41957-58138 GCF_000700745.2 Antrostomus carolinensis | reverse complement strand
ATGGTCGCAGTTTAGCAGGCGTAAGTGTAAAGAGAAAAATAAAAATTAAAAAAAGAAAGAAAAAAGAGATCTCACCTTCTGTGCTGGGGAGTAGCCTGGGCAATCTAAAGGATCTACTGAAGTAAATCTTTACATTCATATTTTCTGAGGGTTTGAAAAAATAAAATTAAATTCCTTCTGCCTCCAGCTATGCACACTGCTAGGGACTTCTGGAAATACAGCCTTTCATGTCTTTCTCTGTCTTCTTTCAGTGACAGACAAATCTACGTCAGGTAGTAAAGAGATGATTTTGTTCTTCAGTAAATTCTAAGAAATTAAGTTAAATAAAATATCCCTGCCCCTCAACTATATCTACTTGATTATGAGCCTAAGCAGCCTGCTTTGAAAACTCCTACAGCTTCTAAAAATACTGTATTTGTTGAAAGAATTAATCTCTAAATAGAGCCAAGAAACAAAGCCTCTGCTTTGAGCAGCATTTGTCAGAGCAGTCTGGGATCTTCCTCTGAGCACCCTGATCTCCCATTACTCCTCTCCACAGTACAGGGTGCTCCAGTTTTCAAGCCTGGGCCACAACGTGAAAGCTTTGTGTTTCCTCTCTGTGCCACCAGCACTCACTGAGTCAGCCCTGGGTGATGACAAATACACAGCCAAGGTGGGACACTCAGAGTCACCTTAACCTGAGCGGGCAGGAGAGTGGTTTCCCTTCATCATTCCTATTCCAGTGCGACAAAAACACACCCTGAACAGAAGAGACAGTTGCAAATCATTCATCAGTAGGTATGTGACTCCTTTTCTTCAGCTCAGAAAGATGGTTAAAGCATTTCCCAAAGGAAAACAAACCAAAAACACCCAAGCAACTCCCCTACAAAAATCCTAGTTTTGAAAAACATTTGCTACAGTGGCTGGAAAATACCCAAAAGCCTGGATGCCAAGTTTCAAACACTAAGAAGTTCTCTTTTGTTTTAGCACTTTGCTGAAAAGTGGTTACATTTTTAAGCTAGCCAGGTTTTGATTCTTGAGCCAATATATTAATTGAAAACAATCAATAGGAAATAGTGAGTGTTTTAAGTAAAAAATAAAATAAATTAAAATACTTTCTACTCTCACTTCCTGAGACTGATGGCAAACTGACTGCAGCACTGTCACTGCTGCTGTATCACTGTGATAATTTTGGTGTAAGAAGCCAGGAATAATGTCACTTGTAAAAAATAAATAAATAAATAAATAAAATCAAAAAAAACCCCTTTTAATCACCCTTTCCTGTTTCTTCACAATGCACTGCAACACAGTAAAGCACATTTAAGATTCTTCCTACAGCTTGTCCTAACTGCAGCCAGCTGAGTAACACTGAACTGTTCTTAGGATTAGTCTGTTAAAATATTCAGTGGCTACAGAAAACAAAGTGCTATCAGGACAAGGGAGGAACCTGTAGTTGCCCCAAGTACTGGTCAAGCAGTGGGTAACACCTCGAAGCACATTTGTTGGACCACCCTTGTCAAGCAGCTGGGGTTTAGCAGACATTTCAGTGAACATTTAAGTCAGGTTTCATTCCAGCTTTTAAAAAGTGTTTCATTAAAACAGATAGGATTTAAATAAATGAATTCATCCCGAAGGACATCTGGACATCTGTTATGTACCAAAGTAAATTTCTATTTAGCTAAATCCTGAGGCTTTATCTATCAGATGGATAATCTTTAGCATTTATATTCCCTCACCATTCCCACCCTCAATCATTTGGCACCTGCCAATCTTGAAAAGACACTCCGAGAACAACCCTGCCTCTCTACAGAGAAAGGACTGGGAGAGAGAGACACTCATGGCCCAAATCCTTGAAGATATCTCACCTTCTAACCCCCCTAAAAGTCAGTAATTTTTAAATACAATCGGATTCCTAAAAGGTGACCTGAACCACAGCTGGAGCAGCTGCTGCAGGAGCCACCACCCTATCCCAGTCTAATGCATTTTTCAAAGAAGCACATATTACATCTGAAAGTAACAAGAAAAAAAACCAACAACTTGTGTTAGTCACACATTTCTCTCCCTCACTTAAATTTCATTTATTAAACCCAAGATGATGCTGAAGCCTTTTACTCACATCACATTTCTCTTCCAGAGCGATTGTGTTTAAGGTCATCGTTTACACTGAAAATCATCCTTGAGTTAGTTAATTGAATAAAAGTAATTCAAATCTGGCAACTGTTAATAAAGTTGAAGTGCTACAATTCGGTTAATCCTTGGAACCATCAAGAGGCTAAGAAGTCACTTGTCTTTGTCTCTAATGTTATTAAAGATGGAAACATCTAAGCTTTGCAGTATTAGGTTGCTGCATTAGCATACGGTCATTTATGTTTCAGTGTGAAAAATGAGAGTGTTGGCATTCAGGAATGGCATGATGTGATGGTTTTTAAATCAAAACAAGATTTACTAAACTTGTCCCTAACTTTGTAACAGAATCCATTTGATGTTACAGAGGGAATATGTTCACATTCCTCCAGATGATTTACCCAAGTCAATCACCAGTCATTCAGATGATCACCTTTCAGAGGGTTTTTGTTTTGAACCTTGTTTCCTTGTTTTGGTGGGGAGGGAGAGGGGGGTTGAGAGGTTGACAATCACTTTGCAAATCCAAGGTTCTGATGTTCTGATGTTCTCAGCCTGGATAAATACAGACCACCCTGGGATGACACCGGGGAGTGGTGGGAGTAGAAAAAAAGGAAGACCTCTTCAGAGTGCAAGTTCAAAGACTTTGAGCCATCTGCATACTGCCAACAAGACTTCTTTGCAGTTAAATTATCAGTCTCAATTTATTCTAATTCCATGCAGCCTTCATGAATCTATGAAATGGGTTTTGGTTGTTTTTGTGTGTGTGTATGTGTGTGTGTGTGTGTGTTTTGGGTTTTTTTAAATCTAATAGAATGAAATTATTTGTTACCTGTGGAAAAAAATCTCACCCAACTTCTTCTTGCAGTCTGAATAAACATTCCCTTCTTCACCCACTTTTATTTTGCACTTTATTTCTAAGCTCAGTCCAAAAAAAATGAGTATCATGTATAGGAACAGTACTTTGGCAGTAGTTTATAAAGGGTTAATACAATGTTACTACACGTGTTAATACTCTCTTAATTGGCAGTTGCAGTTCTAACATGATTTATAATGATGTCTTAGCCAACTTTAACATCTACAAACCATGCATGCAACCGCTATTTAGCATTTGTTAGCCCTGCATAAATTACATATAACTACAGTCCTAACATGAAATATGATCAGCTTCACTCTAAATGTGTAATTTTCATTCTACATTCTTCTTCTAGACACAATCCATGGAAAATGCTTAAGCACAGCAAAGTGCTTTTGCATAGCAGGAAGGAAGCTTCCAACACTGTGAATGTGAAGTGTAAATTCAGAGAAACTGCTCATGGACAAGATCAGAGAGGGAGGGGGAAAACTGGAAATGAGAAAAGAAGCTTCTTAATAATTTTTTTTTTATAGTAAGAAGAGACTATAAGGAAATAGCATGTGTTTACCTTGTGTCTCCTTTTTAGTATTAAAGAAATGCCAAATTAATTTGTTGCACTATAAATTTCCATGTTGTCCCACCAACATGCTTCATTTCAGGAAATAAGAGCTGGGAAGACTGTTTTATTTCCAACAAACAAATCAAACCTTTGACTGAGCCAGTGAAAAGGTCAACGAGATGGTTTCGTCGTGCCGTTTGTGACGGTGCCTTTGCAATGTCTGGATTTGTCCAGCAGACCCTGACAAAGAACAACCAACTGATTTCCATACCAACCATCAGATGGCCACTAGCCAACTGCAGCTGGAATCAGAACAGCCTGGGCTCAAACCAGTGACCTCCCGTGAGAGGCTGTGTCAATGGAACGCCCAGCGCTATCGCGGCAGAGAGATATTTAACTAAAATAACAAGAAGTAAGAGAACATTCCAGCTGGACAATTATCCAACACAGGACTGACTACGCACTTCGTTAAGAGACTTTTAACCGCTTGAGAGAGTCCAGCACAGAGCCACCAAGATGATGAAGGGAGTGGAGCATCTCCCTGCTGAGGAAAGGCTGAGGGAGCTGGGGCTCTTTAGCTTGGAGAAGAGGAGACTGAGGGGTGACCTCATTAATGTTTATAAATATGTAAAGGGTGAATGTCACGAGGATGGAGCCAGGCTCTTCTCAGTGATGCCCAATGGTAGGACAAGGGGCAATGGGTGTGAGCTGGAACACAGGAGGTTCTGCTTCAACTGGAGAAGAAACTTCTTTACAGTGAGGGTGCCAGAGCCCTGGGACAGGCTGCCCAGGGAGGGTGTGGAGTCTCCTTCTCTGGAGACATTCAAGACCCGCCTGGACGCCTTCCTGTGTGATCTCATTGAGGTTCCTGCTCTGGCAGGGGGGTTGGACTGGATGGGCTTTTGAGGTCCCTTCCAATCCCTGGTATTCTGTGATTCTGTGACTTTTTGAGGTACAAGTCACATCCACGTTATCGGGAACTGCACCTTTAAGCAAATTTCTTCCCAAGATCTTGCACAAACATCTGGGATCTCGTTCTTCTCCTGTAACTCCACAGGCTTTGCCCTCTTCAGCCTCAGCTACACCACACCCCCATACTCTTTCCAACCACTTCACGCTATCACCAATGGAAGTTCTCAACACCTCCAATGAGCCTGTTAAGCTTCCAAGTAAAGATCTTCAAATTGCTGCATCCAAAATGAGCTTGCAAATTCTATACGCTAAAAAAAAAGCATATAAATTCTGCAAGCTTATCTGGCACGTTCTGAATGAAACAGATGCGTCCACATTTGATATGTACTAGCGACGTACACACGCAGATAAACAGGAACCCTTCTGCATGTAAATGGGTGTATGTATTTCATGAACTAGCTGGCACATCAGTTTTGCTTAACGTGTACTTTGCACAACGCTGCTGAACTGAGGAGGACTGTAGACACCTGCACAAAGTTAATTGGCAAGGCTTTCAAAACATGACTTCCTTCAATGCCATTTACAAGGCAAAACAATAATTAGGGGGGCACAATTTTGTGATTTTTAAGGTGTCTATATTGAGTTTTGAAATGGATCTGCAAATGAGTGCCAGTTCAGAACAAAAGGGAAACTGGACTCTGCCTGCATACGCTGTTTTAGGAGAGTTCCCTGGAAAACCAAGCACTGGGGGTGGGCACAGCAGCAGGCACAGGAGGACAGGGACAGACAGAAGGTGTGTGCATGCATGCATTTCAGTATTTCAGTTCTCCAAAGAAATCAACTGTTCATACTTGAGTGACAGCATGAGCCAAATCCATCCAACATCTGCTTCTGCAGTTTCTGACCCACAAAGACTCCTAAACCTTCTGGGTTTTTCTGCTCTGAAGGGTTGTCACAATCCTGTAAAGGTGACACCCGGCCTCTCTGATGACAGAGCCATCCTCTGTAAGAGGTGCACTAGCACAGCTGAACCAATTCTTAAAATCACATCCTTTGCCCAGGTTTCCCAACTAGTACAACTTCTCCAGAATACACTGGTTAATAAAGACACACAAGAAGTGACCACGTCTCGCTTCTCTGCTTACAGAGCAGCTGGCACAATGATCAGTATTTCAGTATCTCTTTATCCCATTAATACATGTGAACTCATGGTGAGCATTTTTGTGGGGATAAGAGATATTTGAACCAGGCAATGATAACAATTCAAATCACAGGATTAAACGCTACGGACTCAGGGTGGGTTTTCAGGGAAATGAGAACTTGTTTCACCACATCATCTCGAACACAATTGCCTTACTTTTGTTAACATTCAGCTCCAGTGGAATGATTTGGTGATAAGGTTTACTTTGAATCCATTTATCTGGGCTGTATTCACTTGCTTCCTTCTAATCTGGTCTCATTCACCAAGGCTGAAACAGATACACAACTCAGGAATCAAACGCTGCAAGTTGAGTTAGTGTGCATCTTTGTTTCAAGGGCTACTGAACTCAGACCTTGGGTTTTCCTTTTCCCCTCTCTCCCCACTGCTAATAAACCACGAATAAATTAGCAATTGGAGTGTAATAGCTGAAGCAGCTTCATTAATTTACTGTCATCCTGTGTGGAGGTAGAACTTCTGACATCGAGGTTCTCATGTCCTGTGAATTATTGATGGAATTCTGTATATCAAAGTTCTTATCATCAACTCTTCATATGCTAAGTGTCTAACTGTCAACAATTCATTAAAACCAGCACACAATAAAGCCCTTCCTGGATTCCTGAATGCATTTCTACACTGTTATAAAGTATTTTAATGCAGTATATACAAGCAGCAATACTGTATTCCCCTACCTGTACGCGTGGTGCCATACATACAGTCAACAGAGAACTTAGCAGTTAAACAAAGATGCAGAGGGAACACGACTGTCTCCCCATCTGACAGATGAAGAACTGAAACTTCAGAGGATTGATGTGTCCCAAGTCTCACAACATCTGTACCAGACTTTGAACTGAACCTGCACCTTTTCAGACTCCATCCATGGCTTCCCCATGACTTCCCCCTTCTTGTAGTCCAGCCAAGCTCTCAAGTTGCAACCAAACAAAAAAAATCTCTGCAGGACCTGGTCAAGGTCCCTAATCCTGGACTACATTAAATACTGTAGGTGAACAGCCGTACTAACCATCAGCCACAGAAAAAGGAGGTGCACAGGGATAGAACAAGAGGCAATAAATACAAGTCACAGCACAGGAAACAGTAGCGAGGTGGAAGGAAGGACGTTTTCATCATGGGATGGTCACATACAAGAGTAAGTCACTCTGAATATTCAAAATCTGAAAATATTCAAAACCAGACTGGACATGGGCCAAAGTAACCTGGTTGAGATGACCTGCTTTGAGCGGGAGGGGCTGGACTACAGATGTCCAGAAGTCCCTTCCAGCATCAATTACTCAATAAAGGGAAACTAAGCACCTGGAACTTTTAGGGTGAATTAGATACACACCTTAGTGCTTTTGTACAATTCTATCAGGCGCCAGGCAGCATGTTCAGCAAGTAACCAACTCTGGAAATCAGGTCTGAAGTTCCTCATACGATGCTCTCACATGAAAGGACAGGTTTTCAAGTGTGAAGTACCCACAGTTAGAACCTGAAATGGAAAAAGAAAATGTTTAGCACTCAGCAAGTTTCATTCTTCCAGAACTTTGAATGACCAGATGGGTAAATAAACAACAAATGAACAGCTCAGATATTGGCACCAGTTATTTCTCATTTAAGTATAAGATTCCAACTGATTTTCATTTGATACTTAATTGGATCTCTACGCAAGTGTATCCAAAAGAGGAAGTACCCTGAAAATAAGAATTTTTTCATCAGTGTTTATTCCATCTGACATACACAACCTGGAATACCATAAGCATTCATCCTTGCTATGGTTTTTCATTTGTTCAGGAATTAAAAAAAAATATATTTCTTAAATTTTTCCCCTTGTCACTGCATTTCTTATGCTCCATAAAACCTGCTCATAGGAAATTTCCAATCTACTCAGCAAATTCATGACCCAGATGATCAAGAGGGTAGACACCTACTGTAAGGACTTGGATTGACTATAAACTCCACTGACATTACCACCAAGCTGTTTCCTCACCAAAATGAACAGGAGTAGGAAAATTCTGGCTTATTCCTGATAAAATTCTGGCTTATACCTGATACATATATTGACATAAACATGAGTATAGTACATTCACACTGCGGGCAGTTTGTGGAACTGCACTTAAAAGACAAGACAGCAATGCAGGCTACTAAGGATGATTTGCAAAAGAAAAACCTTTTCCTACAAGCTCACCCCTGCTCAATTCCTAGTGTGGGTGCAGGGACCCCTGTCATGGAATCATTTAGGTTGGAAAAGACCTTTAAGACCATTGAGTCCAACCTTAAGTCAATGAAGTTTCTATTAGCATTCTCCCACAAACGCACTTCCAGGCACCAGCCATAGCAAGAAATCTGCTTCTTTTAAGCATTTGGAATCTGTACAAAGGTAATTTCCTATTTTATTCCTCGATTTCTGCAGGAAAGACTGAGAACTCAGCCTGTAGCTCTTCTCCTTCTGAAAATATTAGTAGAAGCCACAGGGATCCAGCTGCTGCTGCTGGTCATTTTTCCTGCATCATTAACTTCATTTCCCTTCTTCTACAGCCGAGTGGAACGACAGCCGAAGGTTTTGTGGTATGAAAACTTTCTGATTCTGCTCTCTCTGTACTTACTGAAGTCATCATGGTAGGTATATCTGCTGATCAAAGTTAACAAGCATGTGGCCTTAACATCACTAATTTTCATGCGTTAACAGCACTTGTAGGTGTCCTACCAGAAATTCTTCTGGCTATGGGAGAATGGTGCTATTCATTTTTTTTCCACAGACCGCAGTGCAGCCCGGAGGCTCCAATCCAAAGCAAAACCTCTCTGAGGGTACGAAAGCAAACCAGGCTCCAGGGTGCTTTCTCCATACATTATTTACATGACTGTTATTTCAGTCTAATATTATTTATTGTGTGCATTGCAATGCTATCTTTTAATCTGTTTGCACAGCAATCGGTATCCTTGCCCATGATGGTGACTTCTTTTCTTTATGAAAACCTTATTTTGGTTGAACATTGAAGTCATTATCCACAGGGACATGAAAACAAAGCTGAGAAAGTTCCCACAGGAGGCATGAAATGAGAAAGAGATAACAAGTGCCCCAAAAGGAAAATGTTGCCTTGCCACTTCTCGTTATTGCAGCTACTATCAGCGAGGTTAAAGCCTGTCCAGAGCGCGCTCTCCAGGGGCTGAGCATCCTTCAAACCAAGTGACATCAAGGGCACTCAGCACCTCACAAAATCAAACCTTGCTTCCTCAGAGTAGTTATCAAAGAAGCCTCTTGTACAAGCCTGGATTACACTTGAAATAAACAACTGAACCCATTGCATAGGAGAGATACTTAATGCAGCAGTTCTTCAACTTAAAGATAATTTACAATGCTACAGGAACACATGGGGCCTGACCACAAGTGCCCTGAAAGATTTCTGAACAAAAATGAAAATAAAACATAAGGCTGATTTATAGAACCACTCACTAACCTGCATTTCACAACATCACACAAGAGTAGGGGCTGGAAGGGACCTCAGGAGATCACCCAGTCCAAAAAAACACCGTCCCCTTTAGTATTCTGCTGCGTATACTCATTTTGAGTAAAAGTAAGCAATCACACAGTCTGAGAGACTGTCACTGATGAACCCTGAAATAGTCATTTAGCAGAAACTAAATCAAAAATAAAGGTTATTTATTTAATTTTGAAATTCCTCTCACTCCTTTCATGGTACTAAATAAGCTAGAAGGTGACAATTAATTGAAGTGGATGCAAATCCCACCAACCAGGGAAAAACCCTACCTTTTATTTGCCTCTATCCTTTCTTATTTTCATGACAATGTCTGCATTTGCTCACTTTAAAACACAAACAAGTCAATGTGAGCATGGCTGGAAGGCCAAGATGATTACAGGATAATTCCTGTTTGCAAGAGCAAACAAAATTAATTGCAATTGTTTAGGAACCAAGCACATTAAATGGTGGTGAAAAGATATTTGCTGGACTTTTACAACATGATTTATTTTTTTTTTAATTCCAACAATAAGGGACAGAGCGACAAAAACCCTTAGGAACTGTTTTAGAAAGGTACACGCTGTCCTACCCACAGTGGTCATGGAGGGACTTGTCTGTATCTGCTGCAGATGAAACAAAAGTGGATTTGGACATTTAAATCAACAACAAAGACCCAATTACTCCAGAAAAACAATATGAGAGAGAAAAAAAAAATTGATTGGTTCAGGAAGTCAATTGAATCCTCTGTTATAACAGATTAAATACAGAATTACCCAATTAACTTCAGATTAATTATGTCTTTCAGGTGAACATGACGACTGTCATCTTGGCTAACACAAGGCACTGAATGATGAGGTGTTGAATCAACTGCTTCTCACCCGGACAAGATGACCTCGTTAGGCATCTAAAAAGCCCAAATCATTCCCCTTTCCATGTGGACCAAACCTCCTGGACACACGCAATTCACAATTCCTGTTGTGAGGGTGGTGAGACAGTGTCCCAGGTTGGCCAGAGAAGCTGTGGTTGCTCCTCCCTGGAAGTGTTGAAGGCCAGGTTGGATGAGGCTTTGAGCAACCTGGTCTAGTGGAAGGTGTCCCTGCTGCTGGCAGGGGGGTTGGAACTGGATGAGCTTTGAGGTCCCTTCACACCCAAACCAGTCTGGGATTCTATGAAGAACTCACTGCTGTTCAACTTGTAGTTACATACCACAGTGATTTTAATTTTTGGTTTCTGCTTGAAACTGGAAAAACAAAAAGAAAAACAGATGAAATCAGAAGCTTCTGTGAGCTGAGAAGATAGCCAGGACTATTTAGCCTCAGGAGAATCTTATCCGGGTGTCTAAGTACCTGATGGGAAGGAGTAAAGATGACAGCCAGATCCCTTGTGCTGCCCGGAGATGGGATAAGAGGCAACGGGCACAAACTGAAACATCAGAAATCGCATTTACACAGAAGAAAAAGCTTTTTACTGTCAAGGTGCTCAAACACTGGAAGAGGTTGTGGAGACTCTATTTTTGGAAATATTCAGAACTCAGGAGGACACAGTCCTGGGCAACCTGCTGTAGAGCAGGGGACTTGGACTGGTCAATCTCTGGAGACCCCTTCCAGTCACAACTGTTCTGTGATTCTCCGAGAAGGATTAAAATTGCAGCTCTGGATGCTGCTAATCCTCTCATAATACAAATTACACAGATAATGGAAGAACTTCAAGGTGCCTAAGGAAGGAGAAAAGAAAAAGTTTTCAAGTAATGTGTCCTGGTTTAATTATTTATGGTGATACTTGATGGTCTCATTACTGGGTCATACATGACCTCTGGGTAGTGTCTTCATCCTTCCAGATTAATAAGTTATTGTGACACAAATAACTTTAGCAATTACTTCTTCTTTAGTGCCACGGAAATGTGTATTTTTTGCTGAGAAAAAAGGTTGATTTTAACACAAGCAAACGTCCTTTAGAAACAGACAGGATCATTATACTCAAGAGGCCAATTATTCATTCTTTATTCATTTTTTTAATCCTAGTTTCTGCTTTGTAAGACTAGGGCAAGTTGTGAGGGGTTATCTTTACTGAGGTCCTTCATATGGTCTGCACAATATGCCTAGGAGTATTTTAACATGGAAAAAAATTGTCAGACTTGTAAAATATGTGCATTGTCAGGAAGTGCCCATTTTTAAAACACTGATTCTTATCATAACTTAATAAATGAATATATTTTCTTATCACGACTCAATAAATGAATATATTTTCTTATCATAACTTAATAAATTAATGTATTTTCTTATTTATCTGCAGAACTCCTCCATAACATAGAAGTACTTGCTCTTGAAGGACAGAATTACAGAATGTCATTTTTCTGGAAATTACAATCTTCTGGGGAAAAATTAAGAAACCTCAAATGAAGAAAAGTCAGAATGTCATACAGACCAACCTCTGCATGATTTCAGTACAGAAACACTAAACTACATTACATACCTAGGTAACTACCACAGGAATTAAATGCTTCTCTAGATAATGCAATGTGGGTTTCTACTTGACCCTGAAAGGAGAAAGTGGAGTGGAGGATTCCAAAATCACCTCCCAAATTGAACAAAAATTGTCTACTTTTTTTTCTTTCCTGATGATAAGGAAGGAGGCACTTTTATTGAGTTGGAATGCATCTTCAGCTACTACAGACACCTCTGAAAATCTCACTCATCACCTTTAATACTAGTTCCTATCCTTGCAGCTGTTTGTCCAGCTACAGAAGCCCATCGTTTGGGGTTAAATTCTCACATAGCATGAGAGTGATACAAGATTATGCTCAGCAACAAATGCCTTGAGGGGGAAAAGAAGCAAGAATCCACTACAGGAGGTTGTGTGATATGTATTGAGTTAACATTCTCTTGTGATTATGAATGCCCTAAAAATGCTGACCTACACTAACCTGGAGAAAAAAAAAGGGGAAATGAAGTATGGGAAAACGCAGAGCAAAAAACATCATTCAGCAGACAGCGTGGGAGGAACCTGGAAATTTGGGTTCTATTTCTGGCTACATTTTGACAAGTTACCTCCCTTGTCTGTTCTCACCTTTCCTCCTACCAGGAGAAAGTTTTCCTCTTGCAACTAGTTCTGTATGATTTATGCTGTGCTGCCATCTACGAGTGTAAACCAGTTTGTGTCCAGAGAACCTCCAGAGATGTTCCTTACTCAAAAGAAAGTGCCACAAGACACCTGTGATGTCACTTGGTCTCTGTTAATGCTGGTTTATCAAAAGTGTCCTTGAATTTAAGCAAAACAAATAGTATGGTGCTGAGAACTGTTTAACACAACTCCTCTGAACAGTGCTTGCTCGGTAAACGTGTGTTTATCAGGGAGCCAAATACAGAATCACACAGGAATCTAGGAAAGCTCTTCCACAGTGAACATAATCTGACAAGTAAATAATGTTTTCTCACATTTATAAAAAATTCTATTTACCAAAAGTGTAAGCCTTCCAAAAAAGCTGCTTTAGTCTTATTTAAACGCAGATTACAGATGTCCAAAAACCTGCAACGCATGAGGAAACATCTTCTGTTAACATGTTTATTTACTTGAGAGGCTGGGAGCACTCCTCACAACTCTGTTGGGTTTTACAGGTTTTTAATAAAATAAAATATAAACCCTTGCCTTTATACTCATCATCTAGTCAACACAAATAGCTCCTCAGGAGCTGCTTTGGTCTGTCCTATACGTGGTACTACACGTTCAGTAGAAATTGTTGCAGGGACTCACTTTTTTCTCCCCGTGGTGGGTGACGGGGTGAGTGCTGCACTGTTTACACAGCAGGCCAGAGCACACGCCAATGCTGTAACTAAAATAAACCAGTTATTGAAATCAGTTCTTCTCTTGAAAAAGACTACAACAGAAAGCAAAATTTTAACAGGAAAAAGAGCAAGAAACAGCAAAACTCTTTCTTTCCCAGTTAAAAAACCTGATCCCAAGCACAGAACACCAGAGTCCCTCCCCTGTCCGATGTTCACAAGGTCAAGCTGAGGAAAGGTGGGCTTCAAAGCACCAGTCATTTCCAGGCTTTCCTGGCTCCAAGCATCCCAATGAACATGTAAAATGACAATATACATCTTTGATTACTGAGGATTCAGGTACAAAGAGAAGTTCATGGGTTGGATGAGATGGTAAATTCCCCCAGTCTGGAGCTCTGGGGAACAGGAACATCCTCCGTGACATGCTCCATATTATCTCCAAACTGCACCACAACTTGTTTTGGCAAAATTTGTTTCAGCTTTTTTTTATTTTCTAACAGTAAAGATGAATAATCCTTTTTGAACTTTCAGCTTCACAGATCAATCACCCAAAACTCCAAGGCTATGCCTTACATCCCGTCACATACTATTCCATTAAAATGGACTGTTTTCCTAAAGATTAGTAACAAGTAGGGGGTCATCAAACAGCTGCATCATCCTCAGAGCTACGAGAGAGAGATCTGAAGAAAACGGGTTAATCAAAGAGGAAGATTACCTGCCAAATTGAGTCCCTGCTTATTTCTGGGTTAATTATATTAAATAGGGATATACACATCCCAAATACACTTTTTATTTGAAAAGATACAGATAAAAACCTACCAAAGTTCATCTCCTTGTTGCTGCCATTAGCACAGAACTCAGTGGAACGTGACATCTGCATATGCACCTCTGAGTCACCTCACAGCGAAGCGAACGCGTTGCGATAATCAGATCGTGCTGTAATTTACTCTACACACACCGGCTGCCTCCCTGTAGATTGCAAACCTGTAATAATGGACCACTCGAGTTCAGAGAAATCAGATGTTTGGCAAAAGGTTCCTCATATTGCTTTCACTGAGGCCTCAATTCAGCAAAGCATTTTAAATATGCTTACCTTTAACATATGGTTAAACCCCAGTGAAGCCATTCACACGCGCTTAAGTGCTGCACTAAGAGGGCTGGAAGTAAGGACGTTTGAAAAGTAGAAATACTAGGTGTGTATTGAACGGCTCTAGCTTTCTACAACAATGTGGAGTTATTCAATCTCCTGTTATTATAACCACAGACAATTCCTTATTGTACCATTACAGAGAGAAAATCCAACTTTCAAAAAAATCCCCACAAAATTACTTTCTAGAGCTCTGGGAAGCCTCTGTTTGTTGATAAAATATAAATGCACCACAAGAGATAATACACAGTCAAGGGTCAATGTTTTCCTCTCATTCTATCCAACTGTTAATGCGTAAGTTTTCTTAGGGCATGGCTGACCCATGCACAAAAAAAACCAGAGCAGACACTTCAGCCACAAATCAATCCCAGACTGGTGGGGTTGGAAGGGAGCTCAGGAGATCATTCATCCAGTCCACCCCCCCTGCCAAAGCAGGCTCCCTACACCAGGTCACACAGGAAAGTGTCCAGGTGGGTTTGAACATCTCCAGAGATGGAGACTCCACACCCTCTCTGGGCAGCCTGTCCCAGGGCTCCGGCACCCTCACAGCAAAGAAGTTTCTCCTTCAGTTTGTCTGGAACTCCCAGTGTCCCAGTTTGTGCCCATTGCCCCTTGTCCTGTCACTGGGTACTACCAAAATTCCTGCTAGAACTCAAAGCAATAGTCATGTCAACACAACAGTGTGTCTAGATTAATTAGCTTAGCTGAGAAGCAGAGCTAATTAGCCCATGCACTGCCTCAATATCACTATACTGCTTTTAGACACACCAGCCTGCTCCAACCTGCTTTGCACAGCGTGGACACAACCTACAAGACACAACACCAAGCAGAGACTGAAGCCAACATATGAAGAAAATTGTATGGGGGGTTCACACCGTGTCCTTTTTAGCGTTAAGAGGACAATGATTGCTCCATCCCAATTAGCAGGGACAAACAGGAAAAACCATCCTTACAATAATTAATGCAGTTGCATAACAGCAGCATTGATTCTAGGAGGAAATATTAATTCAGGACATTGGCATTGCAGTCATTTTTAGCACAGCCTCTTCCCTCACCCTCACCTCTGCCATCTCCCTGACTGTTCACACTGCTCAGCCCGGGTGTTCTTTGCAAGTCTCAGAGCTGCTTTCCTGGACAGATGAAAGGTTCATTTACATGCCTGTAGCAGCTGGAGTGGAATTAATATTGGTCTCATTATCTTAGCTTAGGATGTACAAGGCACTGGTTTTGCGACGCATACCAATGCAATAAAGGGAGAGGAGGAAGGAAAAGCTGGTGATTTTCATTATCAATGACATGGCCAAGAGTTGAGGAAATCCCAGAAAGGAAAGAGTTAATCTGGAGTAATACCCTGACAGTTAATAGCACCTAATGCAATTTATTAAAAGAAATCTGTTGAAGTACGCAGTCTATGCCACAGTAGTTTTAATTAAAAGGTGGAAGAAAAGTGAAATAATTTATCCAAATCACCCCTCTTAAAGTTAGGGCCTGGGTTTGAAATATCCATTTCCATACATCTACAGGATGGGCATTACCAACTCCAAGACTTAAAAATTCAAGAGGCTATTAAAAAAGATTTATCAGTTGCCACTGTTTAATGAGCCGGTAGGATCCATTTAGGTCAGCGTTCTCCAACTTTTGTCCTGCAATTACACAGAAAAAAAAATCACTATCTTGGGGCGGGGAAGATGTTCATATACATCAAGTAGTTTGGACATCAAGAAAACTACTGAATATCATGGAACTTCTGCACAACATCAGAAATTGTCAGCGCTCAACTACCAAAGGAGTGGGAAAAGGAGGTTTAAGTGGACTTCAGCACCAAAACCATGACCCTGTCGTCCTTCACAGGTCATCTACTTGTGTCGTACGCAGGAGCACACCTTCAAACACAGGCTCCTTCAACCAGAGGTAAAATAATGCTTCTGTTTCACTGGTGTCAATGCTTTATTCAGAGGGACACCTCAAGAAAAGTACTACAACTTATAATGAATCTAGACTTTCCCCATTCACTAATTATCACAGAATCCCAGAATGGTGGGGTTGGAAGGGAGCTCAGGAGATCATCCAGTCCAAGCCCCCTGCCAAAGCAGGTTCCCTACAGCACGTTGCACAGGAAAGTGTCCAGGCGGGTTTTGAACATCTCCCAAGATGGGG
>NW_010319604.1:0-41879 GCF_000700745.2 Antrostomus carolinensis | reverse complement strand
CCAGTTTGTGCCCATTGCCCCTTGTCCTGTCACTGGGCACCACTGAGAAGAGCCCGGCCCCATCCATTTGGCCCCCACACTTCAGATCTGGATAGACATTGATCAGATCCCCTCTCAGGCTGCTCTTCTCCAGGCTGAACAGTCCCAGCTCTCTCAGCCTCTCCTCACACGGGAGATGCTCCAGTCCCTCATCATCATTATGATGTTACCTTTTGAGATCATCTGGTACAACAAGACAAAGCCTGACTCACAGCCTATCCAAGTCGGTCGGTCTCATTGATTTCCACGGATCTAGAGCAATCCCATCAGTATGCTGGGAAACAGCTCACAAAATGGGATTTAAAGCTGAGCGCACAATGAAGAAACGTACCAATTGTTTAATGATTGATGAGGGAAATGTCAGATGAATTATTTGCCAAATGATACTGGTCCATCTGTTACAGAATTTTGCATGTAACGACAGAAAGACATTAATTATATCTAGTTCATATATAGAAACATTCTAAATTGTGAATCTCAGCTCGTTTCATAAACAAGTCCAGCATCATTATCTCCATTATCCAAGTACAAAAACTGAAGCATTAGCGGAGGGGTAGTCACAAGCCCCAACTTTAGAGACTTCAGGTGCTAAAATTAGGAAGGAAGTCTAACATAGCACAGGCAGTGGAAGGAATGATGGGCTACTCCAGAAGCAGGCCATGAATTACAGAGAAAGCTCCCTATCTCCAGCTGAGGGTGCTTGAAATTAAGTGACGCGAGTGCCCCACAAAAATTACTTTCTCAAATAATCTATCAGGACACTGGTAGAACCAGCAACTGTTGAGTCCCAGACCTCAGTCCCTCCACAGAGCTGAACTGTGTGTTTGCCAGATACTGATTTTTCATGCAACTTCAGTTGCCTCAATTCCAAATTCCACTGGAGTGTTAGATCAAAGTGTGTTTGAATTTAATACCATTTAGATTGCAGTAACATGGGAACCGCATCGCTTATTACTTTTTAACTCGATATATTTTTTTGCCTCTAAGTTAACTGTTTGTTCCCTCTCTAATCTGCTTTTAAAGAATAAAAAGAACACATCTTTTCCACTGCATTCTCACTCCACTTTCTCCAGAAGTTTGAGTATCATTGTAATCTCCCAACCCCTTCAACTATTTGGACTTCTCAAAATGGGAACATTACTTCCAATGAAGCAATGCAGTCCTCAATACACTAAATTTCATGAGATTTACAAAGACACACTCCTCCTAATGAAACACACAATTTTTAAGACTGTTCTAAAAAATAATAATAATAATCTTGCAACAAGAGGAACATCGTTGCATCACAGTGTTTAAAAGTGCAGCCCCTTCACTAACGTATTGAAAGTGAAAGGCACTGAAAGGCAAAATATGAACATCTAACCTTCTTTTTATTCTGGGAGTGACAGTTTTATCCTGAGCAACCTTCTGCCCCGATGTGCTCTTGACTTCAGTTAAAACAACATTTTACCTCAGACATTTCATACAGGCAGAGATCACGCCACCTCTGTGCAACACCAAGGTTTAGAGGTGCAGGGGGGTTTCTCCAGGGTGTCTCCAGTCAAATATCCTTTGTTGTGTTTCACAGCCATCCACCTTTCTACACAAACACAAAATCCAAAGCTGGAACTCGCCCTATTATAACCCCACTACACTTGCTCCTCACTTCTAATTCATCTCTCTCCTTTGACTCCAGAAGACAATCCTTCTTTACAGCCAATGAAAAATTCATGAGATATAGAAAGGAGAGATTGAAAGCAACCCAGTAAAGAATGATTAGGCAAAACCAGGATTTAGTCTAGGACTGAGTATGTCACTGGGTAGGTCTAGTTCTGCTAAGTCAGGGAAGAATAAATCACTCTAAAGGAAAGATTTCAGATAGCAGAGCTTCAGCTGGCGGAGGAGGTTTAGGGCAGCTGAAGTTCCACGTGTAGGGGAAACCTTGCCGATAGGAATTGCTGAGGTGGATGAATTGAAAGACAACAAATCAACCCAATCACCTCTCTTTCAATGTTGCTCTCACCTCTTTTGTGGATGTTCTCTCCAAGATCTCTAGCAAAGCAACGCACTTGATACTCAGCTCTGTGTCAGATGACAGATTCCTAACAGGGGTAAGGAGATTGCAAACCTGGTTTATGTGAAGCACCAGTTCTCTGTGAATGAACCCTAAATTACACATATAAGGAAAAATTTCACAGGACAAGCAAGAGATCATAATGCCAAGTAAATCCAAATGGATTTACAGCATTTCTGTACCAGAAAGAAGCTTCCACAGCAGTAACACAGACGTTTTCCACAGCAAATCCTGTGTCTGTGTGTTGAGTTTCTGCTAGTGGTCAGCGGATCCGACACTGCACTTGATACACCGCTTACGCAGCTGCAAGCAAGCTGGAGTCTCCAGTCCTGCTCACATGCTTCATAATAAGAATGCTTTGGGGTTTGGTTAAGTCTGTCCTAAGTATCATTAAAAAAAAAGATGTAACTAATGAATATTAAAAATTATAAAATTGTTTCCAATTATACAGGTACGGACAGAGGCTCTGAGTTTATTTTGAATGCATAAGTGACAGCGATTATCAGAAGAAATAAATCCCATACGTTGAAGATGAACTGATTTCAGGAAAACATTGACTCAAGATTTTAAAGACATACTCAAGTGGCACGAAGGAGACTGAAAAGATTCCTACTGATGTCGCTTGCCAGTGGAATGTTGCTTGCCACTGGATTAAACCACAAGCAAAGATGAACTCTTAAGTACTCAAACTAAATATTGGAGGTGGTCCTTGAGTTTCTTCTTCTGCTGACAATAATGCAGTCCCTTATCTGTCAGTATGTTTATAACACACATATCTATGTTCCATCAGTGCTGTTAAAAGGGGAAGATCACACCCATTAAGACTGAAGACATGTCAGTAAATATCTGTAGGCATCATCTGCCACCAAGCTCTTTCCACAGATCCATCTGCTGTTCAGTTTTTTGTTTCACAGACCTGACTGGCCAAGTCAGATACACTGAGAATCCAAAGGCTGAAAAGGTCAAGTGACAGCATTTGGTCTCTTTTGGGTAAAGTATTTCTCTCTTTTGGAAAGCAGAGATCACCAGTTTAAAAAAATCTGGATCACATGTGGAAACAGCATGGGTCAGACAAGCTGCAAAAACTGATAAAATATTTCTGTGCTCTTTATACACAGCTGAAATTAAGTATCTGTCGTGATTTGGATCATACCACCAGTGTTGCATTGGGAAGGATTTGGTTTTGGTTTCTCTGTTGTTTCTTCTCTTGAGCAGAGAAAATGATGGGGAAAACATTAAGTAAAGAGAAGAAGAGCAGCAAGAAAAGAGGCAAGGGAGAAAAAAAAATATATACATATGCTGTCTGGTCCTGAAATACTGAATCCAAGAGATGTAGCACCACTCACAAAACACTGCTTTTGTCAACTTAGTTCACATCATCTCAGGAACTCGCGTAGCAATGCCAACAGAAAAAAGTTTTGTTGGCATATGCTGTAGTTCTACAGGGAGAATCTGCCAACATAGTTTTGCAGAAATAATTATACAAGCAAAGACGTGTCTTTGCTCCCCTTCAGCTCCTGAATCTGAGAGCTCACATATATTATCCCTACTCCTTACTCTATTACCTCCAAACACAATCCTGGAACAAGGAAAAAGAACTATGACAAGTTAAAGGAATTTTAGTGTTCTCAGCTGACTACTGGCTCCTTATTCCTATGCAAATTAGATTTAGCAACAATGCCCAGGAATTACATAGCAATAAAATAATCTCAAGCATCCAAATCTCCAGTAATAATTTCACATTATTGTAATCATTTTCAAATGAAGCACAGGGAAATCAGGTTCCTTTCCAACACGCTTGTCCACGCAGCGAGGCAGTGGCACACAGAACACTGTGTACGTACTCTCGTATCAGAATGACAGCCAATACATAATTAATAATGTTCCCTGTTATTGCATCCTTCCAACTCCCCCAAGTCTATTTAAATAGATCCAAGACAGAGACTGGAAGAGAGGAACGGCAGCTGTGAAATCCTCCCGCATCAGTTTGCAAGGTGGGACGTACCCTCTTCATTAAAAAGTTTGCTCCCTTCAAACCATCAGCAAACCTCCTGCAATCCAGCATCCACCACACCTGCCTCCTTCAAACCAGGCCAGGTGCTGGGGGGACACCAGAGCATCCCACCATGGCAGTGAGAACAGAGCCTCTACTGCATGGCACCTACTCAGTGTCCACATCTCCTTGTCCAAGCAAAGAATCCTCAAGGAAGTGCTGAGTTCTGTCTGTTTGAATCCACCAGCTACCATGGGATTCAGCAAAACGGACCGTGGAAGCTGGTTGTTTGCACAGGTAAAAGAGGGTTCTGAAAACCCCGGGTTACGTATGAGAGGATAATTTTAAATTAAGGTAACACGGCCTGGTTTTAATTATGTGATTACATTAGTCACAAACAACTTGTATTTTGAAATAAATTCTGGTACTACATTTAACAACGTGTAGCGCTTGAAACCTAACAAGATATGATGATTCCTACATTTTTCTATAGGTTTTTTTCAGCAATCATCCAGATTTACACATCAGTACAGTGAATTTCAGCAGTTGCAAGCTCTGGATGTGGTGCTAAGCGCAAGAGAAGTGGTGTAGTGCATGTAAACCCTGTTCAATTTTCATAGCAGGGCATATAGAACAGATGAGTGCAGCTCTTTTCTTTATGAACTAATCCTGTTGCTGATAATAGGATTAGCATCAAGAACAGATGCAGAGTAATTCGTGGTGCATTTCTTCCAGATACAAAACTAGGCACAACGGTTATTCTCTCAGTACCAGAAAAGGTAAATTAATGCCTGTACTTATCTCAAGCACAATGAAAACATCCAGCCTTCCAGTGTGTGTTCTGGTCTGAGTACATTTCCAGGAGGCAGAATGCTGCTACGGGCACAAAGTGGATGCAGTCATTGTCACACTACAATGGCACGAGGAGAAGATTGAAGTATTCCATATGAAATGCTGCTTTTTAAAAATATAAATGACTTTGTTAAGGTATTTTTGGACTGTCATACTGGAGATAATAATGCCTTTGCTAGTGACTATGTTCAGGCCGCTTAAAAACCACCACATCTTGAAATGGCATTTCCATTAAAGTATATTTAACTATAATACCCGTGTCACTCTCGGCTGGAGCCTGATCTCTACAATTCTCCCATCCAGTTCTGTGACAAATTGGTGACCAGTAGACTTACGTATTTCCAAGAAAAAATATCACAAAGGACAGAAAGAAAAACTGTCAGAGATTGCAGTTTTTGCCTAATGTACAGTCATCACACAAACCAAGAGAACTGCCCAGGTTCCACTTTACCAAAACTGAATTTCTCACGTGAGCATGCTGTTGGTTTAATTCTCATTTAATACTTTTCACACAGTAACCATCACTGTGTTGTTTCACTGCAGAAAATCAATATTATGTTTTTAATTACTAAATATGGCAGGACCAAAGCAGGAACTGATGGCAAAGGCACAGAGAGATTTTCTTAGCTTTATAGCTGATAAATACCCAGCAGTCTGGACGCTGCTTTCAAGGTACGCAGCCAACAGCAGCAATGGCAGGATGTTCTCGAGTCCAGATGCACAGCAACTCCAAGCTGCACAGCTGGTTCACCAGAAAGGTCAGACTCCATTTCTCCTCTTCTACATCCTAACAAGAATCCATGGGCCCAATTCCCTACTCAATGAATCTGGAATGCCTTCACTTAGTAAAATGGATTTACAGACTTCCACCAGTAAAGAAAATCTACCTCAAATACATTCTTAAGCATAGAGGTGATGTAATAATTACCTTTACATGGAGTAAATAAGGAAGTAAAGCCCAACGGTGCCAGGCTTACCTTCGCTCTATCAGGTCCTAACACATCCTCTCTGGTTGGTTTAGCTTCTGGAGTTCTAGACAAAAAAACTACAATTATAAATTAAAGAAAAATAAAAGCTGATCTCAATGCACCTTGTGTGTACTAACAAAAACAATAAAAGGAAGGAGCACGGAGCTGGAAGAGATATTTCTTTTGGATAATCCATTTTCTAATATAAAATATCTTTGCAGTTTTGTTATAAACCAGGTACAGAAAGTAGCAAACATTTTGATTCTTTCTTTAATTTCACACCACAATGCCTTAGGAGGGTGAACCAGCCAGACACACTGTCAATAAATGGAAATTGAGGTCAAGTTATCTTGTAGGGAATTTGAGTTCATATACAAATCCTGTAAATTGGAACCACAATCTCAAGCCATTATCCACATTTTCACTAAAGTAGTAATAAATAATACTTGGTATTTCCAGCATGCTCCTCACTGAACGAGCTCTGTGATACATTAAATGAATTTTCATTAATTAAGCCTTCCATGAGCAGAGTATTACACATATTTCATGACTTAAATCAGATTGACCATTGTTAATTACATTAAAGAACCTCATAGAGGACTTATTTGAAATCCAAGTCCATGGTGCTAGGGACTGTACATATGATAATAAATGACAGAACTCTCAAGAACCTGAAATTTAAACGTAGAAGACCAACAAGAGACAGAAAATGCACTGTCCCTATTTACAGATTAAGAACTGATATGCAGAGATAGTGGGCAAGATTCTGAAAAAACCCCTAATATTTTAATACAATGAGTATAAATTTCAGTTTCTAACTTAGCATTTAGGATCGTAGTAACTTAGATTTTCAAAAGTGCTGAGCAAACACCAAATTCAATAAACACTAAGCACTTGCCAATGCTGAAAAATTAGGCCATGTATTTTGGGCTTCCTATGTAAGCTTCTATTTTTCCATCTTCTTCACCCCAGCGCCCCATCAGAAGCCGGCAGCTTTCTGAGTGACAGATAATGACTTCTCAGTATCACCTGCCATTACAAACTGCCTCCAGAGATGAATGCCTCTTCAGTTCAGGCCATTCAATAGTGAGGAACTATTCACAGGCAGCATCTGCGAGTAAGGGGATAACCCAGTCCAAATTCACTTACCACACTAAACGAGGAACAGCACAATACACGCAGAGTTTTCATTTACAAAAATATTAGCAAATTCCGGTCATTCATCTTCTATATATTCCTTTTTCAAATTCTAATAATTGTGTTTAAAAGCACAAGCTTTGTGAGTAGTTGGCTTCTTATGCATTAAGATTCTTTGATTCAAAGACATATTTCATTCTCTGGAGGGATGCCACACGTGTTCATTTTTCAGTTATTAATTTTTGCTAACAGTTCAATCTCTGCAAGATCAAAGATAGTTGTTTTTTGTTTTTTTTTTTCTATTTAGGTCAGCCACATTTTTCCCAAAATGAATCAAATGAAAATTTATGCATAGTGCTATTTAAAAATAAAATAAAATAAAGATATTTACATGCTCTTTAAGAAAAAAAAATAAACTGTTGTAATAAGAACCATCCCAATAAGGAATAACCCAAAAGCTAAACATACACAGCTTCACAGATTTTTTTCTTGACTCTGCTCTACTCACACAAGCAAGTGTCAGTCCATAGTTGTCATCGTATGGAGAAGCAACTGCTATTTGACAAACCTCACCCGAGTTCCCCTCCACACCTCTACTCATCGTGCATTGTGGATCCTTTCCCTGCAAAGTCACCCCCAGAATTACCCAGAACGATGGATCCTTTGCCTTCCTGCCTCAGCAGGTATCACATCTCCAGTTCCACCTCATAGTATCAACATCATCCAAAAGTGTGAGAGGTTTCAAGTGAGTTTTTTCTTTTCTAACAGTGTTGCTCACAGAGCCATCCTGACTTCACAGCACATCCAGACAAGTCAGTCCTTCACAAGTGCTTTATCTGCACTTTTGCTCTTAGTTTCAACCAGGTACCATCTGAAGGATCTGGCTCTTGTTATCACTCATGCCCAGATCACCAGCGGTGCTGGGTGCTAATGTCTGCGCAGGAAGTAAGTCCCAATAAAATTGATACTATTTTGGCAACCAAACAAATGTGGGATCTACAAACAGGAATGGTGCGTAACAATAAGTTCAGTTCTGGGCTCCCCAGTTCCAGAGGGACAGGGATCTTCTGGAGAGAGTCCAGCAGAGGCCACAAAGATGATGAGGAGCTGGAGCATCTCCCGTGTGAGGAGAGGCTGAGAGAGCTGGGACTGTTCAGCCTGGAGAAGAGCAGCCTGAGAGGGGATCTGATCAATGTCTATCCAGATCTGAAGTGTGGGGGCCAAATGGATGGGGCCGGGCTCTTCTCAGTGGTGCCCAGTGACAGGACAAGGGGCAATGGGCACAAACTGGGACACTGACAGTTCCAGACAAACTGAAGGAAAAACTTCTTTGCTGTGAGGGTGCCAGAGCCCTGGGACAGGCTGCCCAGAGAGGGTGTGGAGTCTCCATCTCTGGAGATGTTCAAACCCACCTGGACACTTTCCTGTGTGACCTGGGGTAGGGAACCTGTTTTGGCAGGGGGGTTGGACTGGATGATCTCCTGAGGTCCCTTCCAGCCCCACCACTCTGGGATTCTGTTAAATTCCTTGGAGGATGAAGCTTCATAAATCCACCAGCATCTTTCTACTTCACTTGTGTACTGTCCCCCCAGAGCACCCACTCAACTTTTTCTTTTGGCATGCTATAGCAAAGAGTTCTGAAGAAGTACAGTATAGCAGACATCTTTTATGAGTATCTGTTTTCCAATTTCAAACACAGTCTTTGTCAATATGCAGTTAACTCAGCTTTTAATCACAGTTTTTCTTTAATATTTTACAAGCAGCAGATTTACTAATTATTCACATAAAAGTTATGCGAGGTAGTCTTTCTGATGTTATAATGCTGTCTATTTATTATGTTGCAAAATTAACTGAAGGGAGTTCAATGTTACAGACTTTCTAAGGCCAAAAATGGGCATGTATTTTCCCCAGTAATTTTATATTCTGCATATATATCACAAAAAAACAATAAAAGAAAAAATATCCCCAAACCAGAAATATTATTTAATCCTGTATTTCATAGTCTAGGAGCAAATACACTGGTGCCATTTTTGGGGTGCAGCATCACTTCAAATTTGCTAGGCACACTTTTTCTCTGGCAATACAAACCTTAAAAAAGAGCAGCAGAAGTGAGAGCTGGCATAGCGCAGAAAGCAATTTAGTAGATTATCATAGCGCTAAATTGTACCTCCAGAAAAGCATATGTGGACGTTCCAAAAATAATCTGACAGTTTATCAAAAGTGGCAGGCACTGCCCTGGGTCATCAGCATAATGGCTGGGAAGATCTAAAGCATATATCACTGATAGAAGTGGATGGCTGAATGGGAAAGCAAAGGGGAAGGGAAGAGATGGGGGGGAAGGAAGAGGAGAAGAGGGACAGTCCTAATTAGCATGCCAAGCTGCCGATGACCGGCTGGAGGTGGGTGTAGAATACTAATGCAGCCAGGATCCAAGCAGGATCAATTTGAAGTGTCGTTCCCCTTAAAGCCTTACAGAACAGTAAGGCTGCTGTCAACGTGCCTATTACCAAATATTTCATTATAGCATATAAAAGCATATGCAAAAAGATCAGGCTGCTTCTTCCACGATTTATTCTCCTGCTCCCCCAACCATCTACTCTCCTTTCAATTTTTTTTCCTTTACTGAGCAAAACCACAAAGATTTTCCCTGCTTTGCATTATGTTAATTAAATGCAATTCTCCCTATTGTCATTGCAGTAATGCAAGTTAACAACGTTAGAAAAGGAAGATCTTCATAATTTTTTTTGATAAACATCAACAGCCAAGTGATTGTGCTTAATAAACAGTAATACAGAAATGCTCTTTGGAGTGGAAAAGAATCCAGATGTAATGAAAATATTTAATCCCCAACCCCAGTAGATAACATCACAGTCATTACTGACACTGAGCTGAAGGCAAAGTGCTCTAAATAACACAGCTTCATGTTCCAACACAGAGTTCAGAAGTTTTTCTCCTCTCCCTTTTCATGGGGTTCTACTTCATCTCCTGGGTGAGGAAGGTTCTGGGAGGGACCGTGACAGTCTGTGCCCAGCCTGCTGCTCACCAAGCAGTTATGAAAATCCAGAGCCAGCAAGAGGCGTGCTAAAGGCTGTTTGTGTTTGTTCCATACATTTTAAAAAGCACAACCACCAATTGACTTGCCCAAGGCTACAAATTCTGCAGGAAAGCCAGGAACTGCTGCCAGCCCTCCTGTACCTTCTCCCACTGCCACGAAGTCCCTCTTCTTGCAAAGCCAAATTTGGTTATTAAAGGCAAGGAAAAGAGAGGGGTCTTCTCTTTAGAGAACTGCAAGATGGATGACAATGTTGTTATCCATCTTTTCATAGAATCATAGAACAGTTTGGGTTGGAAGGGACCTTAAAGCTCATCCAGTCCCAACCCCCCTGCCAGCAGCAGGGACACCTTCCACTAGACCAGGTTGCTCAAAGCCTCATCCAGCCTGGCCGAGAACACTTCCAGGGAGGGGGCATCCACAACTCCCTTGGGCAACCTGTTCCAGTGTCTGACCACCCTTACAAGTGAAGAACTTCTTCCTAATATCTCATCTAAACCTCCCCTCTTTCAGTTTAAACCCATTTCCCCTTGTTTTATCATTAACTGCCCTTATGAAAAGTCCTTCCCCAGCTTTCTTGTAGCCCCTTCAGGTACTGGGAGGCCACTAGAAGGTCTCCCTGGAGCCTTCTCTTCTCCAGGCTGAACAGCCCCAACTCTTTCAGCCTGTCCTCACAGCAGAGCTGCTCCAGCCCTCGCATCATCCTTTCAAGGATGCTGGCAATTAGTCTGGTTTCCTATAAAGACACAACAGCCCATTATTGGCATCTTGAAAAATTTTAGCATGAGCCTATTTCTGTTTACATTTTTGAACAGCAAAGGGTCATTCCTTCCAGTAGCAAGACATGTTAACATGGATTTAGACACTCCTCCTTGTGCCTGGTGAGTAAGGGTGCACTGCACAAGATGAGACGTGGAACAATCCAGTGTTTTGCTGAAGGGCTGGGCAATCGGTGGCACCAGCAGGAACAGAACCCACCAGCGATGGCCTCAGCATGTGCTGGGTGAAGCTTCCAGCTGATATCCATGAGGCAATGGAAAGAGAATGGTGATACTATGTGAATTTTTTGGTTAAATAACCCGATTGACTTTGAAGCTGGAGGCTCAGGAGATTTTGAAGAGTTTAAGTTCAACTTTGTCACTAAACTTCAGCACTGATAAATTTTTGAACAACTGACCATTATTATCAAGTGGTAACTGCATACTCACACCGTGCAAAGCACAGCCTCCCTGCTGTAGATGTTTTCAACGTATATGAGAAAGAACCACAGGGACAGAGATTGGTAGAAGGTACAAGCACAGAAAAAACACCTCCCTGTAGGTTTAATTAGCCCAAAGTCTTCAAGCTGGAGCTGAATTACCATAAACAGGTACCTTTCTACCAACATCTTCCCTGCCTGCTCATTGCAATACCCCAGTCCAACCAGTGCAATACCGCCTCATCCATCACCAGGTGTACAGAGTGACTCTGGTTAGACCCTCTTCATTTCATTCCCTGTGACAGAATCACTAACAGCTCAGAGTGCTATGGGAGAAAAGAAGAAAAGAGAGTAGATGGTTGGGGAGCAGGAGAATAAATAGTGGAAGAAAAATGGGAGAAAAGCAGAAATGGGTGAAGTTGAGAAGTCCTGAAGCCAGAGCAGCTCCCACCTCACCAGTGAGTTACTGCAGCTTTAAGATGTTTGGCACCAAGACAGAGCAGAGTCTGCTGAGCCAAATCTCACACAAGCTCCTTTTATTTAGTTTGCTACTCACCGAGGGGGGAAGGAGAGCAACTGTGGCAGAAACAACGTGTGACATGAACACAAAACAAATGCCTGAATTTCAGCTAAATTCTGTAAATTCACAGAACTTTATTGCAGAATATAGAAAGGGTGAAAGCGAAGGACAAGAAGGGTTTGTGTCCTCTGTAGATAGAATAAAAGGAGGTAATCGATCAGCTCCAGTATTTCCAGCAGCAATTTCTGTAGTGAATCCAGTCCAGAGTTCACTTCCATAAATGTGTATCCAGAGCATAGCTATTGACAGAGCAATTGTGAGTGTCAAACCAGAAGCAGACCCAAAGAAACAAACAGGCAAGTCTGCATTAGTGAAAGCACATGCACTGAAAAACAGGAACAAATACTGCAAACCATTATTTTACCCTCAAAAAAGCTCTAAAGATTATGGAATTCTGGAAGTGTTACTAGCATTTACACTCCTAATACATCTGAAAATTCCAACCAGCTTACTAGAGAACCCTTTGGCACACACTGTGGTGTAAAACACCGCTTTACAGACAGTTATTATTACTAAAAACTTTATAAATCATGTACTGTATTGAAGTGCTTCAGGCGGTGAACAGTTCAGAAAACAAAACTAAGTTGAGTGCATCAAAGTGACATTTCACAACGTTTTGCAACAATTGATGAAAAACTTCATTTTCAACTTTGGATGTAGTAACACATCCCCAATCTGCTCTTTTATCAAGGAGAGGAAGCTTTGATTTACACAGAGCCACTAACAGAACTGAACATGAAAAGGAAGTCTGAGGAGCTTGGGATTTTCAGAGCCAGATGACCTGAGCTGGGGAAGCTGCCTTATTCGAGACACATCAATGGGTGATTTCCTCAGTAAAGTCTGATGAAGCTGAAGGTCTGTTAACTTCAGCAGAAGATGAATTCTCTGCAGTGTCCTGTCAGAGTTAGGTATCACTGCATCAGAGAAAAGCTATCAGAACTGCATTTGTTGTCATACCCAACAACCACAGCAAGATTCATCTCAACTAGGAAACATGCTTGCTGGTATTTCTTACTTTGTCTGCCAACTAAAACAGGCAGAGTTATTTCTGAGCAGCTACCAATTCTAATCTCATCCTTAGCAGGTTCTAATCAGCTATTAACAAGGATGAGGCAACACCTGCTCCTTTCCTAACCCAAGCAAGGCTCAAGAACCACCTCCCTTTGCAGAAGAAGCTGAAATAGAAGGTGAGGGATGCACCCAAGGTCACTCAGTGATTCAGTGGCAGAGTTGGCAATGACACACTATTTTTCTACTTTAAGTATCATATCACACTGCTGCAAATGTCTTAATAATTTGACATCTTCGAGATAACGAGGTTACTCTCCTCATTGTAGGGGTTTTGGGGTTTTCTTGCATCAGTCCCTCACTGTTTTCATCTCAGTATCCCTAAAGCAAACAAAATCCCATTGAACAGCTGATGTACACAACATTGCTCCATCTTTGTGCTGTTCTTAAAGCGTGCAAGTACTTATTTTTAAATAGCTACGTTTTCACACTCCTGTCCACTAAGCCTGAGAAGAAAACAAATGCTTAGAGGGACCTGCTTCCATTATGTTAAAAATAAAATATTCTTCGACAGCTCCACCTTTCTCGCTGTTGCATTTCTTCAAAAGACACACAACTATTTTAGTGCATGCACTGTTAACAAAAGAAGTTTCCTTACTGGCTTCAGGAGAGCTTTGTGTTCAATTCCTTTATCCAGGGTTATTCATAAGACTCTCCTGTTCTCACTGTCCTCTATACTTGCAGGAAACCATTTTTAGTATGGCTGTTTCCCAGCATGCAAAATTGAAACCTGTGGTTTTTCCTACCACCCTCAAAAAAAAAAACCAAACCCCAAACAAACAAATAAAAAACCCACCCATCCTTAAACATCAAAATATCTTAGAAGATAATAAATACTGGCTTAGTTTGTCTGTCTTAGTGAATTTTAAGGGCCTGTATTTCTTGAGAAGAAACCTATTCTTAAAAGGCTAAATCTCGTATGATAACATGATGCCTGCAGGCAGTGGTTTAGGAACCCAGACACAGTCATCATTAGGCCATCCGAGATATTGCCAAGGGATCATTCAAAACTGATTATAATATATTAACTTTATTGTGCTGAAACCAATGACAATATTCTGTTTCATTTCATTACAAAAAGAGAAGCGTGATAAAAGCAGTGTGTCAAGGATTAGCTTTTACTGCAAGTTCAAGACCACTCTTAAATAATTTAAAATTTATAGGTAGAACAGCAATAAAATGTTAGACGCTGGTGAGGTTTATTCTGAATACACAGATCATTAATACCCTTTTTCATTTACATGGTTTGAACCTCAATTTCAAACCCTATGGATCAGCTGCCTAAGGAATCATAAAAGTCGTAATTCTGGCTTCCCCAGTATTTGTCTCTTTCAACTTTCTCACTTGTGTCTGATCAGTTGTTCCATCCTCTTATAAGCCACCGACACATTCAAACAAAGCAAGCATGGTAAGAGACCATCTCCAGTCTCTCTCCTATTCCTCATTCATTAAAAATAAAATAATAATAATTAAAAAAAAAAGCAGAAGAGGAATTTTCCTGAAGTTGAAGCTGCCTAGTTTCCAGAGCCTGTAGATCACACTGGTTTGACCGCACGCACCTTCAGAGTAAGCACATTAATCTTGTGCATGACATCGTGTCTCAGCAGCTTTGCTGGAACCCATGGCCAGGAACTTTGATATTTCAATGTCATATCAGCTTCAATATTCAAGCTGAGCCAATTAAAGGTAGGTATCCCTTCAGAATCATTTTATAAATACTGCTATTTCAAAAACAAAGGTGAAAAGCTGTGCTTCTGGGAGGACGAGTCCAGCAGTTCGCAGAGATTCCAATTGCTCCATCTTAAAGCTTCCTCTACAGCTCTGACACAGCAGATTGAAGGGTTAAACTGGAAAGGACTGATCACCTTTGGAAACAGACTTGGGCAGAGGACGCTGCTGCTATAAGATGTTACAGCCCCATTCAAGGTTTCAGTTTTTCTGTTATATTAAGCATAAAAAATTAAAACTGGTTTTACAGATCTAGAAGGATGTCCACCTCTGACACCGGCTTAAGGAAAATTTAGCAACGCTTCTGTGTCATACACCTAGAGCTGGGAGCGATGAGTGCTCAGCACTCATGTGAGCAACACATTTCAGCCTAAACAACACTGGACAGATTTTCCCTCTTTCTCTCAGTGATTAAGAGCTTTTTCAACTTATGTAGAAGTTTGATATTCACAATATCCAGTGTTAAACAAAAGAAATCCAGTGTTACATTATGTGAAGAAGAAAAAGACATCCTTTCAGTTGCTCTGAACCTTCCCCACGCTGTGCTCCTTCGAGGACCCTTAATTCCTACACTGTACAACAGACTGAACGTTTGTTCTCTATTCAGTTCCTCCACGTTACTCGTGATTTCACAGATCTTTGCCATGCCCTGCAAGTCGCCTCTTTCTCAGGCAGAGTCCTTGGCTGCTGAGCACTACACCTGACTAGATCCATTCCACGGCTTTCACGACCCCACTGCATCTCCTCAGACTGTTTGTAGTTTACTTACATGGCATGGATTTGGCTGTGACCAAGTCACATCAGCCTCAGTCCCCACTGTAAAAATGTAATTTTTACTTACTTTTCAAGAACATTGCAAAAATTCTGGCAAGGCAATGATACTAGAATTATCCATCTAACAACCTAACATGCAAATGACATTGCATATTGCCTGACCATTGAAAATCAAATGTACAAACACGGAAGGATCAGGTAAGCCATCTGAAGTGGAGCACAAGGTCCTTTCCTAACCTGCTTGGATTTTATAAAACTATTTTATACTATTAATCAACTACAAAGGAACTTACAACAGAGACAGAAGTGATACGGTTGCAATAACAGATCTAGTTTTTCCCCTACTTATCTTCCTCAAAAACAAATTTGAAAAGAAAAACCAGCAAGATGTTCGAAACAGTTGGAGAGATATTGACACAATGTCAGAGAAATGAAAAGTACATTTCTTTAATCTCCAAAACCAGTGATCATTACAAACTTGTCATCTTATTACAAAACCAAATCAATGATGCTAGGGGTGGTTTATTTTTTGGCTTTTACAGCACAATCTTGTGCTGAAGAAGAATTATACCGATTACTTTGCCAATGCCTGAAAACCCCAATACAGAGCTGGAGAGGGATCTTGATGTGAAGGAACTCCCCTTCCCTCTCCTCCAAAGTCCTGAAGACACACAGATCTGCTAGTTAAATTCTTTGACACCAGACTCCCTGGCTGGGAAGCAGAAGATCAAATAGTAACTCTGGAACAAAAGCTTTCTTTTCAGGCTTGATATAAAGCAAATTCTAATCTTTCTACTGATTTCCATGAAAATCTGTATATTTTCAGCTTTCAGAAATTAGCTCCATTATTCTCATTTCTATGATCTACATGAGTTGAGCAGAAAAATGTCTTAGTTACTAAGCCTGAAAAATCATTTTGCCACTGACAAATGTCCTTCATTATAGATGAGTTTCAGGTAGTACTAAAGAAAAGACCTTTCTGAAACTTCAGGTTTTTGAAACAGATCCCCAAAATGTAGCACAGTTAGCAAACAATTTACCAATTACAAGCAGCAAACCCCACAAAATTCAGGACTGCAACCAAAACTCTGATACCAAGACTTTTGAAAAGAACTTTATGAATAAATACAAGCTGAATCAAAAGTTGGATCTCTTGTTCCTGCTTATCAGTAATCTCACTTGTTAAGAAACCGTGGAAGAAACACACAGAGATATCTACTGGCCAAATAATAGATAATAAATCACATAATGTCACTGCAAGGACATGAGAGCATTGATTTATAATGTTAGGTCTTCCCTCAGGTTATATTCTAGCCCATCGTCTTCACTTTAAACCTGTGAAGATCCACAAGGAGAAACCTGCTCTTCAGTCTGTCTCAAGTGACAGAGGATCAATTCTCATGAGAAGCTGTTTTGAATACAAGCTGACTTAATTTTCAATTTCTAATTGAAAAATGAAAAATATTTAACAAAAATCTCACCTTTTTGGGTTCTATAGGTCAGATCCTACACTTAAAAAACCCACAGATGGACAGCAAAGATGACAAAACTGTAGTTTCACATTCTGGTGTTAAGAAGAAGGACTGTTAACCTTCTGCAGCAGTTCACATCAGAGCATAATCCTTCTTTAGGTATACTGAGATCCTTGGGGTTGATATAAATACACCAAGTCAGAAAGTATCATAATTATTGCTGTACTTTAATGATTTTAATAAGCTGTGAAAATGAAAGGCAGGTTAACTATTCCTGTGTATCTGACAGATTTCATTAAAACCAGCCGGCATCATGATGCTGAAAGGTCTAACCTGACACATTTTATCTCCAGGTCAAAATGCAGCACTTCAATCTTCTCCCAGTGCAATCATATTACATTTACAGTACCTGTTCCTCTCCATCATAAAGAAAGATTTTAAGAGGATAACACAGGGGAAAACACTGTCTGACAAATTAGGTTTAAAACCAGTAATTATCCCTAGCATTGCTCAGGTTATTTGTTTCCCTTCTGCTGATACCACTTTGTTATCAATTACATTGCAACCACCATGCTGGGTACTGTGCAGTGTCAGTAAAATAAAAATAAAACAAAAAAATCTTTCCAAAGAGAAAAAATAAAAAAAATTAAATCTTTCTTTCAACTACTACCCTCTTTATTTTATTTTATTGATAAAGACAATATAGAGTGATTGAAAAAGGATGTGATAAATTATCAAAGAACACTGAAGAAGATGAACAAGCTATTCTGAAATAATTAAGGCAAGAAAAGCCAGAAAGTTTGGCTTTAATAAGATATTACAGTATTTTACATGAAAACGTTTGCAGCTCTCTTGCACTGTACACACAGAGGAGCTGTAGGCATTGACTAGGATGTGAGGTGCCTGATAACTTCCCACCAAAAGGGAAGAGGAAGGGCCCTCACTCTATCTGAAACCCAGAAGAAGATGGAGAAAATAGATCTCTCACACCATGTCTGTGGTAAAGCCAACAACTGATTCCACCAGGTAAAGTGGTTGGGTTCTCTTTGCATTGCTGGCAGCAAGAAAAATTATGTTTATCCCTACAAAAATCTTCCTGCTACCCACCCTATCAACCCTATCTGAAATTCAGAAGGAAAGGTAAATTTCAAATAGTCTTTTTGACCTGAAAAAAACTATCCGCTTAAAGACCAGGTTTTCCCCTCTCCTTGCACTGATATTCCCAATTTTGTCTAGCCAAAAGTTTCAGGCTAGAAAACAGTAACTCCCACAAGAAAAAGCCAGTCTGGAATGAGCAGCCAAAGGAAGGGACAAGTATTCTATGTATTTTTTACATCTTTCAAATAACAGCTCTTTCTAGACAGACGTAGAAGCAAAGTTCTAAATATCTCAGCTAAAACATTCAAGCATGCCTGTATTTTAAGAACAAAGGATTCAGTTTTAAGAGCTATATGTAGAAGAAATAACTTTTGTCTGCTATGAAGAATAAAAAATATTGTCCATAAATAATACCATCAATAATTCCCCAGTGCCCTTACAGTTTAGTAATCCTTTCATTTCCAGGAGCACTTAGCCCTTGAACACCTTGCCTAAATCCTTTGGACCTGGGGGTTCCATTTAATGCCTCACCCTTTGGGAAAGATAAATCATTCACAAGGAGAGAGTGTTCAAGACAGGTGTAGTTCTGAAGATTTTTGTTCACTTTGTTTGGAAATCAACAAATAAAGATTAAAAGAACCAGACTAGGAACGTGAAAGCAGTTTCAGCTGCTTGACTGCGCGTTGGCCAGGAGTTTCCATGGGTACAACCTGAAGGCTAAATCCGAGATGAGATGCAGAAGGCAGACACAGATTCAGTTGCAGACACCCTGCCTGATTTCCAAGCTGTCACATCGTTTTTCTCCACTTTTAAATGAGAAAGGTACAAAATCCTTTCACTTGTTGGACATTTTTTAACTCGCTGCTCTTTGATGATGTGAGTAGACAACTGTAACACACTGGGCTCAGCCAGGCTCTCTCAGATACAGGTCTACTAAACACAAGGACGTAATATAGAGTAATAATATAATAACTTAATAATAAATTTAATAAAAACCTTCATGTAAAAACTTTGCATTATAAAGTAACTCTACAGAATTTAATGTACCTCGTATCCTTCCTACAGCATGCTTTTAAAAGACAGGTAGTAAGAAATGCAATCTGTAAAGCTCTGTTGTAGGTTCAGAGCAGCTCTCTAGCAGATATCTCTGGCCATGATACATCACCTTTAGATTGGCAGAAAATACTGGTCAGAATGGCGCATAGTGGTTGAGAAAGTATTAGCTAAGGGCTGCTCTATCACCAACACAAAGAAAATGAACATCTTTTATTGTAAAAAAACCCAAATTAGCAAAAATTAACTAACCTGAAGGGTGTGTTCACCATTGGAAGGAGCAGAAGGGGTGCAGAGGGTGACCCAGCACACACCAACACATGAATTGCAACTGAAGGACCAGGACATTCCAGGACACGGGCAGATCACCTCACCTCTGTTCCATTATCTCCCTTTCTCCTTTAGCCATCCAAGGTACAAGAAGTTTGCTGGCAAAGCTGCTTGTTAATATTCACTGAGGCAACATAACTCAGCTTTGGCATGAAAATACAAGATTAATTTCCGAAATGGAAACACAGTAGATACTCAGATGCCATTAACAACACAAGGTTTTATTAGGAGACACTCTTTTTCTCAGCCCAACCAGTAATTCCTTTTCCTTCCAGGGACACTGACGCAGACCAAGCAGGATTTTTCTTACAGGATACTTGAGAAATATTTCAGACTACTCACTAACATTAGGATAGCAGAAGAATACCATAAGGGAAATTAGCAGCCAAATAAAGATAATGGCAAGAAATTAGCACCATGAAAGAGGATTAGCTATACTGAGCTTAATAGGATCACATATCACCTAAGCCAGAAAATGTAAGCAAACACGGGCAGCAAACAACGCTCTCCCTTCCTCCCCTCCCAAAGGCAGATGTCGGAGCTACAATCAGCCATACCCTTGGCATCTTTATAGAATAAATGTGGCCATTTGAGGCTTCGAGGAAATAAGGACTTAGGCTAATTACTCTAATGAGAATTCTCCTTTGCACTCCCTCAACTTCCCTCTTGCTAGATTTCTTTTCTCTTTAATATAAAAACACAATGTTGGAAGGCCTAAGTCTAATGAGTTTCATGGTGTCAGTCCAGTTTCTCTTGGAGCAACCTCCATAACCAGCAAACCCAAACACTAATTAGGCCCCTTGTTGCTACTGTCTGCAGTAAAGCCAAGGACAGAAGGGATATTAACCTACCTCCTTTATTAGTGTAGTCTTAAAGTGATCCCCACAGATTTAAACTGAATTACAGTTGCAAAGGGTCGGGGAGAAAAAAAAAAACCAACATTCAGAGTCCTCACCTCAGGCCGAGGTCAAATCAAATATTCTGAGGTTTGATGCATCCCTGACCAATGTAATTGTAGCTTCAGTGAAGGTCATTATATCGACTGGAAACAGGTGAGAGTAGGAGAAGACATTCCCTGCCCCTGCATAAACAAGACTTTGAGGTGAAAACGGTGAAAAAAAAAACCACAAGGGAGGGAACCTGAGTGGCTTCAAGAAAGGATTTTTCATTTTTTAAAAACTAGAGAAGAGAAAGTTTCTATTGTCTCCAAGACTGTTCCTCATACTGAATTTTCAGCAGAGGAAGGGGGTTGCTAAGGTAAGAGAGAAATCAGCTCAGCAGAAAGCATCAGACTGTGAATCTGAGGCTGCTGAAGACATTTTTACTAGCACATGGCTGCTTCCTGCTGCTGGCCCCAAGTCAGCGAAGCACATGAAGGAAAGGAGACAGCACACTGCTAGAACAATGTCTCTGAGTTACACAGAGTCATCTTTTTGAAGAGGATGAGGAGTTGACTTACCCAGTTTCAGACACCCACAAGTAAATACCATGTAGAGAAAGTGAGGACAGCTCAAAGTTTAAAAATCAGACTCCTGTAAATTATTCCAGACTGGGTTGCCTAAAACCAAAATAAAGACCTTAGACCAGCAGCCCCTTCTGAAAGCCTCATCCAGCACACCTCAGCTTCACTAAGTATTGCAAACAGTAGAAAAATCAATGGGACAATGACAGAGAGTCTTTGCACACACTGTGATATCCACCCTATCCAAGAAATCTCTAGAAGTTTCCTAATACAACTGTAACTTTTGCTAGGATTTTATTTTTTTTAAATAATAATAACATTTAGGAAAATAAAAGACAAAGGGATTATTGTTAAGTACTGTTTTAAAGAATGCTTGCTCTTTAGGAGGTCATGATGTAGCATTTGGAGAACACGCAGTAGGAGAACCAGAAACTGGAGGGGTCTTGGAAGACAACGTGATAGCAGAGACGTGTATCTGCATTAATTAACAGTCAGTGTTATGTTGGTGTTTGCCAGCTAACCAGAACCAGATGGTGGACTTCACTAGCGCCACAGCCATATCCTGCACAGCCCCTGCTGAAGTCCATGAGAACACTGAGCAAACAACAAACACCTCCTATTCCCCAGAGAGACCAGGGCACATTGCTCAGTGATCCTACAGCTTCTTTACCACAGGAATACAGAACGGGTGTGAACCAAAGAGCAACAGAACTCAGGCCAAAGGGTAGAAAATAGCAACTGATGCCTTCTGTGATACAAACCCCACTGAAGTCAACAGGATCCTGTAACAAGAGTGAAGGTGTTAATACAGCAGTAAACGCCAGGAACAATAATTCAGCAGTAAGTGGCCAATCCAACAGCAGCTATAGATGTTGGTCAGTGTTAGTACCAAGAAGAAAATACCCTGCTCAAGAGAGACTGCATTTTGAATCTTCCTTTGAAGAGGGAGATTAAGCTCAGGACACTGCTGCGTATCATGCAGTGGTGGGGGGGAAAGACTTGGGATGTGAACATCCACCTTGTTTTCTTCTCTTATGGATCTACACTGTATAAAATCAAACTGTTTATAATCTCCTTTCAGAAGATTTAGCTGGATTTATATGGCTGAAGGAAGAATAGGGTGCACTGGGCACAGGAAGAGTGGGGAGGAAAGGAAAATCTTTAAATTGACGTCTGTCATCAGAGGAACCGAAACCAAAGGCTGATGACTTCAGGTCAGGATTTGTTTTCAAGTCTGTGTTGGGAGCAACTGCATGCTTCTGTGAGATAGAGCCTTTCACCCTTTAGGAGACCAGTTCAAATCCAGGTCATGAGTGGCTTGAAGCAATAAACAGAACAGAATGGAAACAGCTTTTTCCCTCCTAATCTAAAAGCAAAGTGGAGTTGTGCCTCAAGTGGCAGAGCCCCCAGCTCCCCTCCTCTAACGCTGCACTGACAGCTCCCCCTCCTGTTCTGCTCTAACTGCTGGTCACAAACTGCTGCAAGCCAGAGATACAAACTGGTCCTGGTAGCACTGTCCTTTTATTTATTTAGAATTTATTTTAAATAAAATACACTCTACACAGACACATTATCAATGCTGTCAGTTTGCTGCACCTTCCTACTACTTACAATTCTCTGTTCAAATAGAAGCTCGAGAAACAAAACCCCTGGATATTTGCAGAGGCACGAAGAATACGCACCCTACTCACTAAAAAGGAACCTGTGATCTCAGGGCAGGTACCGAAGCACTGCTTGATAATTTTTTCTAGTATTTCCATTGACAAAAAAAATTCCAATTGCACTGGAATCTGCCATACAAGGCTAAAGCAAGAACAAAGCTAAAACTTTTCACCCCAATGGATCAACTCTTCCATCAGTTCAATGAACAGCTGTGCAGATTTTTTTGTGCTATTGAAATTGTTTCAGTATAATCACTTAATTTTTCCTTCCCCCCCCAACCATGCTACTTTATATAAAACTCTGATTATTCACTGTCACTTGGGGCAAGAAATATTTCAAAATACCAGTCTCCAATGTAACAGGTATGCTCAGTTTAGGGGAGACAGAGATAAATTAAGGAGTAGGTCAATGAACAAAGAAAGAAAAAAGCTTAGGGACTTGTATCTTACCCGTATTCCAATGCAAGTATTTACTGACCCAGCTCAGATCCCTAAAAGGCTTCTCTCAGTTGCAGAATAGCTCAGAATCTCTTCCAGTCCCTATATAGCAGTGGTTCCTTTCTTCTCCAACAGTAACTTTCTCTATTTTCACCCTTCAGGATAAGTGAGGTTTCCCTTAGTCCCCCCACTTCCAGCTGAATTCTCCTTCCAGTTGTCCAGAATAAAAAAGACCCAGAACACAAACCTTACAGCAGACACAGTATTTCTAAACCTGTGTCCCTCTTGTATGACTTCTGTGAAAGCTACACAAGACCATGCCTGCTATACAAAATAATAATAACAACAACAACAATAATAACAACAACAACAACAACAACTACTTGGTCCTTTGGTTCCCGTACTCCCCCTGAATTTGAGGCTGCAGAGTACTGAGCAGCCTGGCACGTGTTCAGCTTTCTGCCTGTGAAAACTGCTCTCAAATTAATGTACAATCCTTCCATGATTTGATAACTGGAGATTTAATCTGCAGTCTGTAGCCCCTCCCAAAATCAGACATATTTAAAGGAAAAAATAAGATGTCACGTTAGCCTTTTCCAGGTTCAAACAATTGCAGCTCTGTAAATGAAGACATCCCAAAGCTGACATTTACACAGTCTCTTTTATCAGTAGCAATGCAAGTACAGACTATGCATGAGGATCAAATTTGAGTTGAATTTCAAGGTTAATGCAAAGAAAATTCATACACGGAGGCTTTCTGGATTTGACAAGTGGTTCTTGGCACCTGACATCAATGCTTACGAGAGATTGCTGCGTACCAAGAACTAGATGCACCAAATAATACCCCAACTTGAGATAGTTTGATGTTCCATACAGGCCACTCCCAGTACAGAGCAGAGTTTGGGGTTCTCCTGGTGTGAAGGTGACGAGTTAGCAATGCTCACTCCTTGGTCACACTGCTCTGAAATGGTGGGTTTGCTCTCAGTTCAGTTTAGGAGCCTGAATAATACTCTTCAAAAAGCAGCAAGACAAGCTCACAATATTGAAATACAGGAGACCATTTTCACAGCACCTACTTTCAGGAAATGAAATAATTTCCATAAGGTTGAGCAAAATTGCAGAGCACTCCATCTGAAACACTAACTGCGAGGTGTGGACCAGCAATCTTCAACAAGCACATCTTTGCTGAAAACATTTTGGGGAAAAATCCAACCTCACCACTATCAGAATTCAATCAGACAGCAGCTTCTGCAGGAATAAAATAGTGATGAGGTTAAATATAATGAATCCATATAAAAAGGAACAGGGCAAAGTAATTCTCAGAGTCCAATCAGGAATATTTTAAAAGGATTGTGACTTCTGTGCAGGTGCATGGAACTTCTCAAAGCTCAGCTCTACCAGGTACCATTAGCTGGGCATTCAGGAATGGAAGGTAGATTCTTCAATGACATGTCTGACAAGTGATAAATAACTAGCTTTTTTTATATGATTTAATTCCCAAAACATGCTTTCTGCTAGTTGTTACCAGAGAGAATAATAAAATGGAAATTCTTTTGTTTTGACAAGTGTTGAATAAAGCTTGCCATGCTTCAAAACATTCAGCAGTATTTTATATAACATACAGGTTAACCAAAAAAACATAGAATCAAGAGAAGAGAAAACCTAAATATTCACAAAAAGCTGCGTGTTCCCTCTGTTTCATACACTGATTAAACACTACTTATCAGTACAATTTAACACAGTAATTACACTGAAATATCTCTATGCAAAGGCTGAAGGCAGAAAATGTTCTTTAGGTTTTTGCATTTCAGTATGATTCTCTAAATTTGGCTGCCTCGCTGTTCATACGTCAATCAGGTGCATCAGGAAATAAAAGCTGCAAGCACAAAGGTTCTACTGAACGTTCCCCACCAGCAAGAAAATCCAACCTGCAATGAATTCACCCAACAGTCCCCTTTGCCAGTCAGCAGGTCCTGGTTGTATGGGCTCTGCTGGCCCTTTTGCTTAAACAAGCTGCATGCAACTTGCCCCCAAAAAAGATGAAAAACTGAATAAATCCTACCACAGCAAGTGATAAATATGATAAAGCTGATGGTAAAGAAATAGCATGGGATTATAGTGGGCAGATTATATGGGCAGTTAATGACAAAACAAGGGGAAATGGGTTTAAGCTGAAAGAGGGGAGGTTTAGATGAGATATTAGGAAGAAGTTCTTCACTGTGAGGGTGGTCAGACACTGGAACAGGTTGCACAAGGAAGTTGTGGATGCCCCCTCCCTGGAAGTGTTCAAGGCCAGGTTGGATGAGGCTTTGAGCAACCTGGTCTAGTGGAAGGTGTCCCTGCTGATGGCAGGGGGGTTGGAACTGGATGAGCTTTAAGGTCCCTTCCAATCTTAACCATTCTATGATTCTTCTTAATGAGAAACACAAACCACCTACACTTAGTGACTTACATGAGGGAAGGTGTGGGGTCTACCCAGTTCTTCAGCACGTGCACATCTATTCATTTGAGAATCCAACCAGTGTGACTGGCAGCTGCAGGAGGTTGCCTTCACAATGTTGGCTAGGTGGGGTAATTCTTTTTTTAGGCATTTCTATGCTGGAAAAATTCCTTGTAGAAATGAAGTTATACCAGCAAAACATGTTTTCAGTGGTGTACTTTACGCTGCTTCCCTGAACTCCCTTGCTGGTGTGTTCTGCCCGCAGTAGAAGCGTTTCCAACACAGTATTTTTTTCTAGTGTACGTTACATATTATTAAAAAGGAGGCATTACTAAACATCCACCAGGAAACAGCCCTTAGAGACTATTCTTTGCAGTTTCTCATTAGAGCTGGCTTAAACTTTTCTTTTCCTTTCAGTTGAAAATAATTTTTAAGTTTAAAAACACCTGTGCAATATATCAAACAGATTTTTTTTGAAAACATTCCGAGCGTTACATTTTTCAAGGCACGGACCTACACAAAGAGAAAGACAACCCACGTAGTGCTGCAGGAGATAAGGCAGACATGACAAAGAAAGGAGAAACGACACAAGCAGGAACCAGGATTAACCAAGATCTAATCAAGTGAAAGGCCAGTCCTCAGGAGGTCAGATTTATTCACAGAAAAATAGGATCTTCATCCCTTCAGACAGAAGAAAACAGGACCACAGGTGGGAAACTAACGCAAGTGATTGTTTGGAGCCAGCATAACAAAAAGCATTCTTCTGCCATACATTTTTAAGACGTACCACCCGCACAACTGAAGTTTGTAAGGGTGCTTGTAGAAACTTTATGAACTGTAGCTATTTCCCTAACTCCCTCACAGCTGCTGAGAGCTTGTGGAGATAACCATCACAGCACACTTGTGTTGCATCTGCAGACACCGAGCTTGTGTGGACACAGACACCAGTGCTGGAGGGTATTTAGGCTGGCCTGTGGCTGGGGGGATAGCTGAGGATTCAGATCCGAGCTCTTCCTAAGCAGAATAATGCAACAGTCTGCAGGTTGTGGCTGAGCTCTGATCACAGGACTACTGGATGCTACATTATCTGCAGTATCACTTTCTTATCTCTGTGCACAGTTGTACCTGGACTATTTTTCATTTGGAGAGCAATACTGTAAGCACAGGTGAAATATATTTTGACCACAGCCACTCATTTACTTCCCACAGGGAAGATCAGTGAGTTAACACTCAGTCTGAACAACTCGAAATGGGAACATCTCCCCTTGACCCCTCGAATGCCAGTGGAGTAGGATGAACTTACCCAAAGCATTATTCAGTACAGTGAAGTTATAATTCTGTCACATACTGCCTGCTGGAAAAGTGCACGGAGATGTTCTTGACAACACAGATAACCTAAATAGTCTCCAACAATGGCACACCTTCACAATGAGAGAGCTGAGGATTGAATTCCTGGACATCCAAAATTCTTGACCAAAGATCACCCAGGAAGATCATAGGGTACCTACAGAGTAATCCACCTCCCAGGCCTTCCCCCTAACTATTGCAAAAACTTCTTAATGGCTTCTGAAACACCAGCTCCCTACATTTTGCTTCTCTTTTTTGGAAGCCATGCATTAATTCCCATGGGATTTGCACTATTTCGTATGACAGAGAGAATACTTAATGACAGGCAAGTTTTGTTGAAGCCAGTTGCTAATTTAGATCTGGCTTTCCTTAACAAACCAAGAATCTTCCTCTGTCCTTTTAAGTTATCCTCAAAAGACTTTATTTCCACACTGCAGATGAAGACACAGTCCTTTTAAGTAACTGTTTTATCCTCTTCGGGAGGCAATTAAAGAGTGCAAGAAATTACCATCTTCTGTTTCTATTCTTGCCATGATGGATAATTTGTTTGTTTTAAGAGAGGAAAAACTAGTCAGACATTGCTAGTTTCAACATTTCTAACTACTTAAAGATTATCAGTCCCCAAAGTAGTTCTGTCCAATTGAAGGGCAACACTTCTAATAGTTCCCCTGAATGTACACGCAAGCGGATGGGTTCTGCAGCAACTACTGTCTGTCACCTACAGGACTGTTCAGGTCCTCAGGAATGGATGCAGTTACCTCAGCAGATGCCTTCATCAAGACAGCTCCTGCCATCATCTCCCTGTCTTTCTTCTGTCTGGGACATCAACGAAGTTAGAAAACAAACAGATCTTTGCAAGATCAGGACCCAAAGGTGCTTTTTCTTTCCTTATTCCATCACTGCAGTGGTGTGTTACCTGGGAAGCCAGCTGCACGGTACATCTGAAGGCTGAATACACAATGAAATGCTGCAGATTGCACCGAATTTTAAACCTCCAATTGACAAACCTTTCATGTTTTGAATGTAGTCCTGTTGATTGGCTTTAAGTTCCCTGAGTTTCCGTAAATATACCCAGATTAGGAAGAGGTTAAAAAGAAAATAATGAATTATAAATTCAAGAACAGGTTTGTTACCCTACCCAGCCTGTGCAGGAAGGAGGAAACGATGTTCTCTTTGCGTTGCAAACCGGTTCTGTTCTGCAAGCACTGTCAGCATCAATTAGAAGCATGACCTATGTTAGCTTTTTGTCAATGCTGTAACTAGTTTAGAGATTGCTCTTCAACTACATTCTGAGAATCAACTTTTGAAAGACAAATCTGTACAATCACTAAAATTGATCAAGAGTGGACAAGGGATGTACAGAAAGTTTCTGAATTGGATGTATCCAGAGAGCACACACCTAAACTTGAAGGCTTTGAAATTCAATTACAGAAACTAAAATAAATGACCATAATGTTTTCTATTATCAGATACACAGAAATAATTTTCCTTTCCTTCCTCTGCCTCAATAAAACAAATTTCAATTACTTTTTCCTAACCAACAAACTCGACCTTCTAGCAGAGTCCTTCAACAGTGTACAACTTTTCAAGTTCAATAATATGTCATTAACTGTAGCACACAACAGAGCAGAGGATTTTTAGTTTCAAACTATAGCATCCCAGTTTAAAAAGCATGCTTTAAGTGCTTATAATGCAACTGGACTAACCAGATAAAAAGCTGCACATGCCACACCTGGCCATCCTATGCAACACTTAAATCCTGGAGAATGAATGTGCACATAATGAATTCCTCATGTTTATTCAGCCTTTGTACAAGTGACACATCGTGTGAGTGCTGTAAAACTCATGGTGTGTCCAGAAGAATGCTCAAAAAACCCCATCTTTGCAAGTCATACAAGTTAAAAATTCACAGACATGGTTTTCCTTCAGAATCTGGCCCTGTACAACAACTTGTTAAGAGGCAAAAGGATTTATCATCGATTGTATCATTTTCCATAAACAAATCAGGTGCCTAAAAAGAAGGTCAAAAGCATGCCCCTAAAGGAAGGACTTGGTACAGGCTCTTGGTACTGGAGCTGGGATCTGGCTGGAACACAGCACGATGGCCAGATTTACCAGACATTTCTCTCACTCCATAACGGATGTGATCTGTGATCTGCACTCAGCATAGCAGAGTTACTGAAAGTCCTCAGGACACAGATGAATATGCCAGCAGAAGTACTTCATCTGACATAGAAACTGTACAGAAGACAACTTCATTTCTGAGGCAAATTTTGAGATTTCAAGCCTTTCTTCTTTGTTGAAGAACAGAATTGACACATGAACTTTTCACTCAAGGGATGGCTTGGGAAGATTTTGTAGCCCAGTTACAAGAGAACTGGCTTTAGCTGGGGATCCACCACACTGAAGGCTTCGGCTTTACCTGATTTATCAGTCAGTTGTCTTTCCAGATTGCTTCTGATGGAAGAGGCACTCATAGCCAAGATCAGTGTCCTAGCCCAAGCTGATCAGGCTTTTTAGCACAAGAAGGCATTTCAGCAGCATTTTAGATGGAACTTAAAAATTCCCAGATAGCAAGATATATTGACAAAATAACCTTGTTTAAAATGTTACAATCACATCCAGGCTGTCTCAGCTACTACTAAGCTTTCCTTTATAGGTATATAAAATCTGCATTAGAACATTAGAAAAGCATTCTAAAGCCTTCTCGTCTCAGTCCTCCCTGTTCCTCCTTTAACATGATATAGTTGGGACTCTAGTTTTACATTTCCACAAAAAACCCAAACATAAAACCAACCCCCCACCCAAAAAAACCCCCCAAAACCCAACAAAACAGGTGTCAGAGGAGCAGAGGAAAAAAGAGAAAACAAATACAGAGTTGCCAAGGTTACTGACAATCCTTGCTGAAAAGATGAATGAAATTGATAGGGAGGAGACAGGTATAAAAAGACACTCAATTTTTACAGTCCTATTTCAGATGTGACTGGTCCTAGACATTTATTTTTTTTTCCCCTTCTGGGAAATTTAAATCAATTTGTATTCAACAGAACTCTTCATATGCTGCCTTGCAAATGTAAGGCTCAAACAGTATACATGAAATTGCCTTTAACGGTGTTGATATGCCACAGCTCCTATAAACCACGTTATATTCAAATGATAGAGGTACATTTATAGTGTCTCAAAAATCTGAAGCCAGAAATAGTAAAGCTAAAAATAAGGCTTTTTCTTCTGCCACAAGAAAAAAAGAACGAAGATGCCATTCATCCTAACCACACTGAAATCAACTGGCTGTCGTGCCTGAACCTTAGGATGGTAATTTCTTAACTGCCTCATAAGCCCTGTATTGCAAACCAGTTATTTCCCTTGGTCTCAGAGATGGAGAACAGCTCTCAAAAAAGGAAGAAGAAAATTTTCCTTATCATGGAATTCTATGTGGTTTTGATCTGAATCTATCTGGGAATATCCAGTCAAAACTGAAAACAGCTTTCTGATACAGTGGTATATTTAATGAATTACCTTTCTAACAACCAATCTGCTGCAGAGTTGAAATTCCTAATTGGTTTCTAGCTACTTTCTAATACAGCAGATTATTAAGAAAGGGATTATAATAAATATCTACAACAGCAACCTAGAAATGAAGGAACTCAGATGGGTTTGCTTTACAGACTGTGCAGTCTATGTCATTACATCCTCACGGTATCACAGCTCTATTAAGTCAATATTTTTAATACACTGCTGGATTATTAGTATGTTCATTTCTTTCTCCTCTTTCAGGGACAGAGCTATTAAGAGTTAAAGCTCAAGATCACATTAGTAGCCTGTGGCGGAGCAAGGAAGGAAAAAGACTGGATCTCACTAGTGTTGTGAAAGGAGCAGAGCAGCCCTTGAACCCAGGTGTGATCCGAGGGAGCACACTGCACACCAGGGGAGTTAGGATCAGGGAAAATCTCAAGTCCCCTGTAAATCCACACCTGAACAGAGGAAGCAGCTGACCCAGAGCTCATCAATCCCAGTCCAGAGTGTTAATTATCCTTTGTCATAGAAGACTGATCAAGAGAGGAAATGGAGGCAGTAACAGATATTAGGGGGTATGCTGGCATTGACCTCTGCAAAAGGCTATCCAACCTGTCAGCATATAGAAGAGAGAATTCTGAGCCCTCCTCCTCCTTCAGGGACCTCTTTATTTGTCCATGTCCCCAGTTCATTGACCCTGCAATGACAGGAAGTAGTTGTTATACCTGGTACCCCAGAGAATGAAGGGCAGTTACTTATTAATTTCAGGAACAATGTAACAATACCCTGCAATGACAGGAAGCAGTTATTATACTTGGCACCCCAGAGAATGAAGGGCACGTACCTTCACACATTGCTACTGAAGTTACTTATTAATTTCAGGAACAACGTAACAGTCACCTCTCAAAGAATAAAGATCTGAAGATCAACTGTTTCACTACCATACCCACCCACCTTCAAAGGAGGGGACACACTCCCTCCCCTCCAGCCATACACAAGTATTTTAACTTTTCTGGTTTTCTTCAGTATCCTCCCTTACCAAGCTGACTGATTTAAGTGGAAAGCCCTGCAGGAGGATAGTCAAGGAATGGTTTCAGATTCACAGCCACAACTGCACCCTGCCTATGATTTCACAGTGCTGATTTTCATCCAGATGGTGTGGACTGCTGGCTACAAAATTATGTTTGCTACTACTAAGTTTGTTTTTCTCCGTTACCTTTCACAGGGCTCTCCAACAGAGTCTTAAGATCCTATTCTGAAAACTACCACGCTATAAACCAAAACCAGCATTACAACAGTAAAGCTCTCAATGGTCTCAAGTGCTTGAAATTAGGTACTTGATTTCCAATCACTGAGCTGATTTTTTCAGGCCATTATATTCCAGACTCTCTATTGGTATCAAAAGCTTATTACCCTCATAACCAAACAAACCTTAAGTCATTTCCGTGGAGGTTTTAGATCCAAAAATCTATAACTTTGGACCAGAAACAGGCTGGGAGTTTAGTGAATTGCACACCAAGACTTTGCATTTGAAGATGTTACATGACAGGCCCCCAGCACTGTAGGTGACGTGGAACTTTTGCCAATTAATCCTGTGCACACCATCTACTGCCAGGCATTGAAACTGGAGTCACTCTGTACTCAACAGAGAGGTGGTTGGGGAGAGGGATGGGCTGATGGAAACAAGTCCACTCCAAAAACAGCCTAATCCAACTTGCCAAATGTTATCAAGGATTCACTGGTTTCAGCCACGGTCGCAGTCCCAACGCTCTCCATCAGGCCTTGCCAAGCTCTCGAATCCCACAGACCATTTACTTGGGTAACATATTGCACGAGACAAGGACTGAGTTTGTATGTTACAAATAGCGAGTAACAGGCTCTGGTTGACTTTCCTCCATCACAGTCCTAAGAAGTTGGTTCTTATTTTAAGTTGATTTTTTAGAAGCCTGATACAAAATGCACATTAAAAACCTGCAGCCAGCTTGGAAAAGATGGTACAAGGTGTTTTTATTGCAGGCTGCTGACAAAGTGAAGAGCAATTATCTATGTTTTTGGAGTCTTGCTTCTAAATAAAGGAGTCTCTCTGGGAAGAAGTATAGTTTGGGATGGAAAAGAAAGCATTCTTGAGGATTTCTAATCTTCATTATTAATCTCATAAATCATGACCTCTGGAAATTAATTAAATTTTATCAACTAAATAGAGGAATCAGAATTTAGTGCTATGTTATTAATACACTGAAAGTCACACTTTGACACATCCATATGCTACACGCTCTACTGGATATCCAGCAAACGGATTAAGTGCGTGTTTCAGCCAGAGTGTAAAAATGCATTTGACTGAAATAAAGGGAAGACACTGTATATCTGTGTGTACAAACATGATAAATTAGATTTGACAGGTTTAGCGAAAACCTTCTTAAACTTTTGTTCAAATAACCGAGACCCAGTTACATAATAAAAATGCTCTTGTGATAAAGAATTAAAAACTGTTCAGTTTTTCAGGCTGCCGGAGGATCTCGCAAACAAAATCTTCTCATAAGCATGAGCTATTTCATATCATACTGAATGCATAAATATTTTTCTACTTTTGTCTAATTTTTACTTTTCAAAGATCACCTCAATGTCATTTCACTAAATGAAGCTCTTCTGTGTTGAAACAGTTAAGACAAGCATTAGCCACGCAACTATACCCCAGGTAAAATTGGCTCACACTATTCAAACTCATATTGCATGTGACCTTTTCCATCTTTCCAGTCTGATTTATTTTTGGATGTTTTCAGATCACGTCAGGATTTGCAGGCATGAGAGCGTGAAGGATCAGAATACGTGCTAATTACAGGAGAAAAGATCCATATTTCAGAAGAGAGCAAATATCCATTTCATAACAGAAACAAATCTGAAACAGCTAAAGCAAACCAAAAGCACCTACTCTCCATTCCACATATAATTTCTCTTACAGTCACTACAATATGTTTGTTTTCTTAAGTTTGATTCTTTTAAAATGTACTATTAGTCCCTCTGGTACTAAAAAAGGGAAACAAAACAAGGATCTGGTATAACTGAGTCTTGCCATTTTGATACACAATATTTCTTACTGGAGATTAAGAAATAGTGATGACTAACAGAGGCCAATCTCTTTCAAATAAGGGAAACAAATATAATTTAGTGTCTAGTAGAGGAAAAAAAATTGTCTTGTGACTCCATCTATCTGTAATTCACCATCTTCAACACATGATTCAGCATTCAGCTTTCAGATTAACCTGACTCAGCTGCCTGGAAGCAAGAACACTTGAATTTTATGCCAGTATTATGCCAAATGTCACTCTAAGAGACTGTTGTCCAACAGTTGCAGACAGAGAGATTAAGCATCAACATTATTTTATCAATTTTGAGCAAACTCTCCTAGTCACATTCTGTAATACTTCTAATACTCTGGTAGCAAAGATCTGGATCTGTCTGTTGAGCTTTAGGTAAATTTTCAATTTCTCTCTGCTAATGTGTGCTTATTTCTGGAAAAGCTAATTTTTTGTGCCTATTTAACTTGCATATTAATCTCCAATGAACTATATAAAATGAATTTCAATCTTCATGTAAAAAAAAAAAAAAAAGGAGGATGTTTTTTGATTCACACCCTTCTTGATTTTCATCACTCAACCTTTTCTGCTTAAATACAGTTTAATAATAAAAAAAAATCCCAGATGGCTCCTAAGATTTATCACAGCATCATTGAAGTAGAAAATACTCTACCTCAGCTCCCACGTATAGTTGCTCACAAGACCAACTTAACTAACCAAAAATATATATGAAAGCAAAAGAAAAACCTCACCAAAATAACAACAACAACAACAAAATACTTTATATTTTGGAATACCAAAGCCTCGTCCCTCATGACTCTGTGTAAGGGACCTGCTCATACAGACATCTCACTCAGTTTGTGTCCTCAGCAGGAGGACACCACAGCTCCTCTGCCAGGGCGAGGAGGCCAGCACGTTCCTCACCTACCTCTGCGACACACTCACAACATCCATCCCTCAGCAGGTGCTCCCTCAGCAGCACTTCAGGTGGAAAGAGTCACGGTTTCAAGGAACATGATGCATTATGACTGCGTGGCACCTTTCTGCAAGTCTCCTGTTTTAAGATGTCATTATGTGGAAGCAAAGGAACACATATTGCAGTGGGGCCTGGTTTTGGGGAGTGCTGATGGCTGAAGGAAGGGATCTTTTGCCACATTCCCTGTCTCACTACACAACTTAAGAATGAGGGATTCCAGTTGTTTGTCTGTCTAGGAAGAAAAACAAGGATGAATAGGAAAATAATCTATGCATAGAACTCATTGTATTGAGGAATTCACTTGTAAAACAATGCAGTATTAAACAGTAATGATGATGACCACTGCAATTTTCAGTAGTGCATTTAAGCCTTAAGATTTGCCAAGAATACAAAGTGATAATGGTCAAAGCCATGCAGCTGGGGCTGCTCTGCCCTGTAACAGTTACACAGATACAGTTAAACTCACACGTAAAGGGACATACAATTTCTTTGCACAAAGTGCAAGTGTAACACACACCTGTGGTACAAACTATGCTAAATTATATTTAGCATTAGTGTGCTCTGATGGCTTTCATATTGCCCTACATGTAGTCAACATGATGAAATTCTGGTCCTAGTTCTAACAAGGTTCACAAATTGCTGTAAAAATTTAAGATACTGCAAATTCAAGGTCTTTTCCAAAACTCAGTGGAGTCCTTGAGCGCATCCATTCTCAAAGTCCACGGGGCTGAGTCCTTACAAATCATGAGGAAATCAAGCTGGCAGTTTTAATGGTGCTCAGGGAGCTCAGGCACTCAGCTTCCATTAAGTTTCAATTTAACTTGGTTATCTAGGATCCCACTGAACGCCTGAAAACACCAGTATAAACAAGATCCAGCCTAAGTTACAGCACCACAGAAACCCTGAACGCAGAATGAAGTATCTTACATAGTCTCTCCTCTTCATATTTTAGAAGTGGCTTCTCAAACTACATGGGGGAATTGTGGTCTATTAAAATCTACCAAGAAGTCCCCAATGTACCAGTTTTAGCTGGGATAGAGTTAACTTTTTACTGCCTACCAGGGTTTAAACCATGACACTGAAAATTATCCGGGAGTTGTTTTCTCCTAAGAATCCTATGAAGTATACATTCTTCTGTCTTCTATTCATGATATTAGAACAGCTCAGATCATTTGTTTTGCTCTCACTGCCTGGAGAAAGCACTGATGAGCCAGGAGAATGTGTCTCTATTCAGTAACAATGTACCTACAGGAAAGGTTTTCTGAAAGGTCCCTTTGTTAATATTTTGCTTGAAGTTTACTACTGAGAATTTCAATTTAAAAAAGAGAAGCGTACAAAATTGACTGAAAATGCAAGGTTAAAAGAACCAGAATGAAAAAAATAATAATACTGCTGCTACAAATGCTGTATAACAAGTAAATGCTGTTCCATATGCTGCAAGATTGCTCACATGTCAAGATACTCTGTGCAGAGGTTATAGATGGAACAGACCTATTGCTAAAGACAAACATGTCTTGGGACCCATTGATTTTCATATTAGGACTGGCTGAAGATCCAAGGGACCATCAAATACACACAGACACACACACGTACAGTGCTTCTCCTGGGGGCAACACCAGGTGCCAGAAAGGATAATACAGAAGCAGAAATTCTGCCTCTCTGAGTGTTACACACACAGAGAAAAAGAGCTAGTAAGGTGTCTTAAATACTCTGTGGAAGTAAGAATTCAGACACTATGTTCCACCTTCCCCCCCCAAGAAAGCTACAGATGTTGTTTTATTGCTGGACTTATTATGGAAACATTATAATAAACATGGAAAACCATATCTGACTGAGTGATCTGAACCAATTTTATTCAGTTAATCTGGATAAAATACTGAAGAGACAGGTACAGAAAGGTAATAATTCACAAAGGCTATATGTATTCTTTTCCAAGCTCTAAAGATGTCTTTTTTGTAAATAACAATTCCAAAAGACCAAGCTCTCAGTAATTTTTTGCCCAGCTAACTCTGAAATAACTTTTTGACAACTACTGAAAATGAGAATTATTAAACTGAGGAAGAGAAGAGCTCATCGTAGCTCACTGTCTACAACAGTTTTCCCCATCCTGTCTCTAACAGCACGCAAATAAATCAAGAAATTAGAAGAATATGAGAACAGGGCACACAGAAAATGTACTTTTCTGCTACAGTCTAGTGATTTCAACTAATTACTGGTTTAGGGACCTCCTGAGCCACAGGTGGTCACTAGACCATTGCATTAAATAACCAGGAAGAGTATCTGCATGTTTGAGTCTGATTTGAACTGCCCGATGCTGCTGAAACAACACACACTGAACACAGAGCCTGGAGAGCCTCCAGGTTCCAGGCATTTGAGAGCCAGAGAAATGCAAAACACAGCAAACTCCAAGGTTCTCCAGATCATCTCAAATCTGACTACTCTGCCTATAACCTTTAAATCCGAGTCCACTACTTCTGCCACTAGCACACAAAAATCAGTTTACTATTAAGGCTGCATACTCTGTACTATCACACAAAGCATGCCCATCTCCCATCCAGTTTCACACTATAGACATAACACATTTCGCATCTTTGCTTTCTGTGATTATTTTTCCCCCTCCTAGGTATTTCCTACCTTGATTCCTTCCATCCTGCTCTACAGAAGCTGATCTATCAAACTACACAGCACTGTCAAAAAAGAGAAATACTACTTCTCACTTTACCATTAAAAAGCTTCTTGTTTCTCAGATTTATCTGGGGTATTAAAACTCCCTTTGTTTTAATTAGTACTACTGGATGATTAATGAAATTTCATGACAATAATAGCTGTTCTGGATTTTTTTTTTCTGTTCAATAGTTCTTCAGATAATTTGTGTCAGCTGTGCATTGCTTTTCAAGACCTGTATCAATCGAAAACATTAACCTCCAAAGGAAATTCACTTTGCTTAAAGACCACTTGCCACTAGTGATTAAGTCAAGTTGACCATTCATCACAACTATTAATTTGAGGCTCGGCTCGCAAACCCCTGCCTGAAAAGATTTTTTGAATGTGTTTCATTCAGTGAATCCCATCACTGATTCACTACAGACAGGATTGTAAACCAGTGCATCAAAAAGATCCCTTCTGATTTTGTAATCTGTGAAGACACAGAACAACAGTTACCAAGGATATGTTGAAAATTAAATTATGTGCATGGGAGAGGCACATGAGTCAGTCACAAATACTATTCTACGGCACAAATATCACTTTGTGTTTCCATCTTAGGGGTCAAGGGTCTTCAGCTCCTCAATCAGCCAGTTTTCAACAAGCTGGATGGTCCCTACTCTGCCTGAATTCACTCTGCTTTGCTTGTAAGTTTTTCCAGGCAGAAGACACACGTGGTCTCAGTATGTCTCATACTGCAGTTGAGGGACACACACAAATACCACAACCAGGAACGAGAACCAGTCTCCTCTTACCTGCTGCTCAAGTTTGAAATCAATACCTGAGTCCTTGACAGTAACTCCCTATCAAACATAGTCAAAAAGATTTAGCTTGTATTTTCTGAAGGGCTTGTCCATGTCGAGGGGGTTTTGTGTCATTCATTCTACTAACATGTGAATTGCTGTAAGGCATCCAGAATTCAGCCTGTGTGATCATCAGAATGCTCTTCATCTAATTACTGCCAGAAATCTTTCCATTTGGAATGTGGGTGAAAAGGTTAATAATTACCAACAGATAGATGACCACTAGTGGTTGAAGTGGAAGAAAAAGAAGTAGTAGTAGCTAAACATGTAATTGCCAGTGTGCCCTTCCTAAACCTAAGGAAGTCTGCTTCCCTAATGACTCTTCCACATGTAATCACTCATTTTCTGAAACTCGCACAAATTTGTATGGGAGAAAGGGCAGAGCAAACTTGACTTACTATTTGTGGACTGAAAATACACAGAGTGAACACACATCTGTGAGGAACAGGACCAAGGATACATTGCTTCTTTATGACTATGACAGTAAATTTACAGATACTATTCTGTTCACAAGGTCTCTTTTTTCTGACTTTCACTGCAAGCCCACCTGAATCTAGTGTGGTACACACTGCACTCTGCCTTCCAAAAGATGTTTTTCCCCAGAGACACAAATGCTCCTGGTCCCTCTCCCTGCTATTCTGGTTTTACAGCATATTAATTACTCTAGCTTCCAACCACCCTTTTTCCCTGGCAGGTAAAGAGCAGGAGCCACCTGCCCTTTCTGTATTCACCACGCAGTCATCTCCTCACCACCACCTGGCATTCCAACTGACCAGAAAGTTCAATTCATATCAATGAAAACATCTTGCTGAAATTCACTCAACTTCAGGGGAAAATTCCTTATTCAGAATCAAAGACAGGGCAGTTTTAAGTGAACAGAACAGGGTCAACAGCAGCCTAAAAAAAACCAAACCCCAGATTGCAATTCATTATCCAAACAAGGCAGAGCAGTAACTTCTTAACTTTGCACAGACCTGAAACATGATGGGGTAAATCTACAGTGAAATTCTCTTTCCTCTCCCCAGAGAGGCACCCCAAAGGCATCAACCACTTGAGATATTTTCTTAAGAAAAAAAAAATCTGCAGCTTTGTATTCTTACTTTTGTATTCTTACCTTTTTTGTACTTTGTGTGTCCCAGAAAATCACCACGAATTTGCATCTGCCCAGATCAGAGCCCTAAAACACCATCTCATTAAACAATGTGAAATATAGTATTCAATTTTCAGCACCACATTTCAGTAAAGTGATGCAGCACCAGAAAGGAATGCAGAGGAGAACTATGAATGTTTGTAGCCCTGACAACAAGGAAATATTGACATTATTGGTAATGATTAATCTAGGGGCAAAATGACTGAAGCGTGACATAATGGTCACCTTCATGAAGATTTCTGCAGGAGAAAGAGGATTTATTTGCTGTGTCCATGGCAGAACAGTGTAAGTAGTAATGTGATTATATTGAAGTCAGGGAGATGTAAATTAAGAATTGGGAAAAACTTTTAATTGCTATGACACTGGCACTGAAATAGTACCTGAATTACATGCTGGGAAGATGACAAGTTCCCAGCATTGGATGTTTTCAGGAACACATACAGAAGAACTGTTAGGAACAGCACATGCTTATCACTCTTGCCACAGGGCAAGGAGGTGGGCTGAATGATTTCACACATCCCACCAGCTCCATTTTCCACCATGTTGCAATTGTGCAATCTGCATAATTCCCCTCCAGATGAACACCAACAGTTCATCTACATTGTGAATGGAGACAGGAAATAACCTAGCATCTTTTCTTTGAAGTCATTGAGGAATATGTCCAAGACAAGCAGGAAAAGTCGTGCCAGCATCACCTATTCTACATCTCAAACCAAGATTTTGTTGAGAGAAGACTCAGGTTCCTCCTGCAGCTTGGCAGCCTTTCTTAAGCTCCATTAACGATTTGAACTATGAAAGCCAACCCTGAATTTCCCCCTCATCATAGTAAATACTCCATTGATGATGTAATGATGCTAAACTATGCAGTGATGCATCTGGCATATTTTAAAAACGACAATAGAAGCTGAGATGTCTCTGTGACACTCTTCCATTTCCTAAATGCTGTGCCAGAAGGGTTCATTAAACTGCTGACATTTGCACTTGCTATAACACAGGCAGCTCCCACTGCTTTGGGAAGTGCTGTAAGCCCTGCACATGGTATCAACACATCTTCATCTTAGACAATAAAACCTACAGAAACTTCAGAATTTATTCCAGCTACCTGGGCATCATAGACAAAATTTCATATATTGTCTTTCACTTGACTGTGAGGAACTTCCCTTCCTTTCGGTTGAGAAAACATCAGTGACATGGCACACGTTATGAATAAACATTGCCAAAAATCTGAGTTAAATAATTCCCCTAAATAGATTAATAATACGGCAATATGTTCACATGGTTGTAAAACAACAAAAAAAATAAAATCTCTATTATAGAAGAACACATTGGCACATCACATAGTAGATAAATATGATACCAGAATGCACAGAAATATGCAATAACTTTTTTTGAGGATTTTATACACGAGACTACCTGCTGGCTTCCTCTGAGCAAGAGTTTACAAGGCAGAGTCGGAAGAAGAAAATTTTTATTGATTTAACTCTTCACCGTGACCAGGCAGACTGAACATCACCAGTGACTGAGATTCACAACACTAGCTGAAAAAATACAATATTTCATGCACAGACAGAGGAATAACAAGGATGTGCATGGAGAATGTGGTTTTCTCCCAGTATCAGTCCTTCACTACATTAGAGTCAGATCCCTGCTCAAACAATGAATTCTCCACCACTTTCTAGGAGTCAGGTAGCTACAGTCACACTTGAAAAGCTCTGTCTGCTCACCATACAGTAACACAAACACCCTGGGAGCAGAGAAGACAAGTAAGAGGAACTAAATTATTCCTACATTGTTTAGTAAGTGGCATGGCCAGTATCTGCAGGAGTAGGAAACAGCGTGGAATAATTAACCCTGGAATGTTCTTCCTCCAACCAAATTCTCCCTTGAAAGAGTAAAACACGGCCCAGAAGCATTCACTGAGAGTATTAAATAAACATTGTGGGGAGGGGTGTTTGTGTCAGGATTTAGTAGTCTGGAAAATATACAGCTGTCCTGAGACAGTGTCATCCAAAGAGCTAAGCCTCACAATCTATTTAGGACTTTCTTTTGAACCTCAGTGAGTTTTTAAGCCTTATCTGATGAGCATAATGATATTAAACTGTTTTTCATTACCCATAAAAAATGAACAAAAAGGATAAAGCTGTTAACATCTTAGGCTATTTAAAACGAATCAGGAGTCTGCATCCCTTAGTATATCCTGCTCATAAAGAAAAATAAATCTTTAAACTAAAAGGAATTACTTGGACATGAGAAACTAGTTTCACACATGCAAAAAATATATTCTAGGAAGACGCAAGAAACAAATGTAAAACATCCTCTTACATACACAGATATAGGTGTACGCATCTGTATGTATGTTTGTACGGACGCACATACACCTACAGAACATCCAAAAGAACCAAAATCACCAGCCTGAAGGACACTTCTAGTCAAACACCAGTCTAGGTCACAACTCAAGGAAATCTGGTAGAGTTAAAACAGGGCAGAAGAGGACACAGTAAACCTGAGGTACCAGGCAAAACAAAACACGTTTCTGTATCTGAATCCCTCAAAAAAACATCCTTAACACTTAGAAACTCCCTGTTCACGTGCTGCACTGCGCTAGGCAGACACACAGCCCCTCAACAGAACACCTCAGTTAGCAGCTGTGATCCAGAAGCACAGCTAACTGCCCATTTTCCAGTGGGTTTTTAGGGGGTTGTTTCTCATTTTGTTTTGTTTTGGTTTTTTGGGTTTTTTTTTGTCCCAAAACATTGATTTGTTGAAGCTGCAACTTTTCACAGGAATGCATCCATGTCAAGAAACAGTTCTCATGAAAGTTTCTTCACACTTGACAACTTCTGGTCAATACGTGAGAGAAAATGTTTGAGAGAAAACAATAACCTATTTTTCAGACCACTTGCTATATATATATATA
>NW_010319603.1:0-28417 GCF_000700745.2 Antrostomus carolinensis | reverse complement strand
TCCTTCAAAATGTCTATTGAGTTCATTTAATTCATAACCTGGGGCTTCATCTGTCTTTCAAGGCAGGAGAAATGATGTGGAATTTGCACAGTCAATGAAGCTGGTGCATCGAACACAGCAGGAGGATGGTGTGTAGTCTCTGTTGTATGCTGCATCCAGACCTCGTAGCTGGTGTATCTGATGTGGTCCATGCCCAGGGTTGATCTCAAGCAGTTGTTGGGTACTAGCTCTGGTTCCATTACAGTTCATTCTTTAATAACTGGTGGGAAATCTTAATATAAAGCTGTTAGTATAACATACAGCAACCATTACAATGATGATATGCAATTCATTGGTTATTTTCATCCAAAATCAAATCCCTTTGAGGTACACATTGGACTTCCCTATCCTTCTGCATCATCCACCAAGTAAACCTAGGTCCTTGAGCAAAAGCAATCCCATGAATGGGTTTACCTTTATCACTGTTTGACCACATCTGGCAATGAGAATTGCCAAAATGAAAAGGAGTGGAAAAACTGACCAAGAGTACTTTGTAAAAAAAAAAAAAAGAATTAATTAAAAAAGAATTAATAAATAACTCAGAAACTAAAGAGTAGCAGGACACAGAAAATGAATGCAAGTTTGAAAGGACCAGATGGAAGAATGATACCTCCACAATTCAAGCCATTTTCACAGCAATGTAAATTCACTTAATCATAGTATGACACAATGCATTGGAATGATGGATAGAGCTGAGAATGTTCCTAATTTGGAACTAGAATTTGAAGAAAAAACAAGTTTTAGTTTATTTTGTATTCATCTACCATGTAATTCTTAGTAATAATAATGGAAGAGGGGAGTGCATACAAAAATTAAGACTTATCTGAAAGTAAAATTAAACTGTGATTAATGAGAATGAATGAATGAGCAGAAAACCTGGTCAAATTATGCACTGAATAGAAGGATGCTAAAATAATGATTACAAATATACAAATATACAAACTATACAAGCTTATTGCTGAGAGCAAAAAAAATCTTTTTCAAGCAATAATAACAGGTTTCCTCCAAATTTATTGCAAAGGATAGCAAAAGTTTACCATATCTTTCACTAATGAACTCACTTGAGGTCAGTAAGACTATGGCTATTTGGATTAAGTAAGTTCTGCTGGAACATTCTTTAGATTTAATAGCTAATAAAAGTGTGAAGGAGAGTCAATTCAGTAATGTATTTAATAAAAAAAAAATCCATAAATTAACACTATAAATTCTTATTTTAAAATAGAGTGGCTCCACAATTTAAAGACTTAGGTTAGCTTCTTTTTTAAAAATTCTGCAAAACAAAGAGTTTAATTTAAGCAAAAATGTAAAAGGAAAATATTAAATAGAAAAAAACAAAAACAAAACAAACAAACAAAAAAACCCAATCAAAAAACTATTTGCCATCATATCTATTAAAAAAAGAAAAAAGACAGATCTACTCTCATCCAGACTTCATCCAATGTTCAAACAAGTTCAGGCTTTTCTTTGACCTACATTTAGGAAACTTATAGAGGACCTACAATTACCTTTGAAATGTCAAAATTTTGCTGTCTTGGCTTTCTGTTTCCCTGTGTGGTTGGGTTCTGAATTGTGATGAATTAAATATTATCTTCATGAATAGGTAAATTTTTCAGTCAACAAGGAAGCAATTTTTTTTTTATTTTTTTTCCCCCCCGTAATCCTACTACGTAGGTTCTATGGGACCTTCATACCATATAGATAAAGTGACCACTAGCAAAAAGGGATCTAGCATTTTATTCTTTATCTGTGCTTGACTACTAGAGCCTGGGGAAAAGTCGGTAATTTGCTGCTATGAAAGACAGCTGCAAAACATTCTACTTGTAATTACATTGGAGAAAAGACTGAATAATTTTTCTTACTTTGGACTACAACTTGGTCATCTCCTGCTTAGATGGAAATTTAGATTGCAATATCACTTAGTAACTCGTTTTATTTTTAAACAACCCTCAACCAATGAAAACTTCACATAGCTGACACTCTCTGTCTCAGACAGAAATTGGTTTTGAATTACTGTAAACTTTGCTATAAATTTCTAAGCTTTACCTTTTTGTCTGTTTTGGAAAACATGAATTCTACTTGTACATGTGTTCATGTAGGACAGGGTTTGTGATTAATAGATCTGTTAGAAAAGACAAAGTGGATTCTTTTACTTGTTAAAGATGCACAATGACCACAGTAAGAAGAATAGTAATTTCTTGCCTTTAGAGAAGAAAAATTTCACTTCAAATGTAGTTACGTGGGATCCTTCTTCAAAGTACACTTCATCATCACAGTTGAATAATGAGCCAACTTTTGAAATTATTTTTCAGTCATTGAGAATGTTGTAGGATTTGGAGTGCTTACTTTGTGGGAGTCATAGAAACGTTACTGTTGTTCTCAGTTTTTCTCAGTTCTTTTTTCTTTTTTTTTCCTACTTGTAAGAGATAAGCTTGTCTCACCATCTGTCCTAAACAACTTAAATGTATTTAACAGATATTTACACATTCAAACTTACACACTGAATTCAGTGAGATTTCAGTTTGGGTTTTTTTGTTAAATTCAAGGGATTTTTGTTGGGTTTTGGGGTTGTTGTTTTTGGTTTTGTTTTTTTTTTTGGGGGGGGGGGGGAGGGGGTTTACAATACCTGTAAGAAATAAATCCTATCAAAGCAAGGAGCTGATAATTCTGGGTAGAATTATTAACACTACATAACCATCACATCAAGCAAAAATCCTTTTCTTCTCTTTTCTGTCAAAAAAGATAAACTTTTTACTACCCATTTCTTTTGTATACAAACATCATGCAGCACAATGGTGAAGTTCAGGTTTCAAAATTAGTTGTTTTGTGCTTCAGTATATTTTTTCCTCTGAACTACTGTTTTAAGGTATGAAAAACATAACACAGTAGTGTCATAGGGAAATACAAGGGTTGAAACTTTTGATGGAGAAATTCAATTTTACAGTAAGCTTCACTGGCAGGGCATTTTTTCTCAGAAAACTTGGTAATGTGGAGTAATGCTAGGTAGAGCTACTATTTATAACTTATAGATATGGGCGGTGATTTCACACTGTTTGTTTCCCTCTCTGTTTCTCTCTAGTCCCCTGGTCCCTTAATCATCTGTGTATGTACGTGCTCATTTACCTTTGGATCCCCCCTGCAGTGAGCCAGCTATTTCCTTCCGAAACAAAATCATGTCAGATTTGACAGAATAACTGCTCCACAATCTGCCCCAAAACACACAGTATGAACATGTCATGCATGACTTCCTCCACCTGGCATAGTCCCCTACCACTGTCTGTACGGGACTTGCACCTTCAATACATTAACGTGTCCTCACGCTGTGCCCAAAGGCAACACACATGCTGCTAGTGCCCTCTGATCAAAGGCATTGCTCTTTCATTATGTTAAGTTCTTTGAACTGTAAAAAAACACATGAAAAGCATGTCTCAGGAAAACTCAATTCAAATGCCACTGACTCTCTATTTGCCAATAGTCCACTCCTGACAGGACTAGAAGGGAAATATAAACCAAGATCTGCAGCTGGCTGCACATCCAGTTTGAGGAGATTCTAATAAATCTCTTCCAACTTCCAGAACACCCTACCAATCAAGATATATATATATAGATAGATAGATATATAGATATATCTCAATTTGGTGATGCCATCCTTTACTGCCCATGTTGAGTCTAGGCTGCAGCCCAGACAAAAACACCTATTCTGAAAAATACTAATTTTATGTAATATCTCATAGTTGATATGCCATTATGATATACATTTTAAAAGGAAAGGTCTTCATAAACACTCCAGATTTGGATTCTGATCAAAATCAATGTAATGCATATATAGTTAAAACCCAAAATATAACTTTTTTTTCTACCAATTTTAAAATCTGACTCTAACAGTTCATTTTCTCTATCAAAGACCTCCAAGAAAATTATGTGTGGAGGATTCTAGCAGTAAGTAGAACAATCTTTTGAAAAAATAAATAATATTTAATATTTTAACATTTCTTCTCTGTGTAGGAGATGTAAGCACAATGTGCATATGAGAGAGGAAAAGGGGGAAAAATGTCTGCTGAATTGTGAGAGGTTTTTTTCACAAGCCTTATTAGTACATGAGGCAGAAAAGGGGGGTTGTCTCTTCCAAGCCTCCAAGTAACTCTACACCTTAAAAAGATAGCTATGAAAGGTCCTGAGAGCATTTTCACTAAAGATGCTGCTGCTGCTGCAAGTTCCTCCATAGCACTTCTATAGTATGACTGCTCTTTATATGTAGCAACAGACGATTAAGATATCTGATACCCAGAAGGTTGTTCTGAGATGTGGGTGTAAAAGAACATTCACATGCAAAGGTTAAACTACTCATATTGTCACTGATACTGCTGAGGTTACAAATTTTCATGCCTTGTCTGAAGATGAACATCACAGCAAAGTTATAATCGGATACAGTCTATCTTTTCCAAAGACAAACATACACAAGCAGCACTGTAACCACTGCATTTTATATCGGCTCTTTCATGCTGAACAAGCACCTTTAAAAGCACCTTCAGGCTCAATGCTGGTTTTCCTCCCTGTAACAATACACAGCACAATAGCCTCTAATTTAGGCAGGACTCTGAGTCATTGTACACCTAGCACAAACGGCATTTAATTCCATAACACTTCATAATAAAACAGATTAATCATGTGCAAAGACTTCCTCAACTGTATTATCTCATTAGATGAGTGCTTTCAAAATACTGATAGGTTTCTCCATAGTTTTTTTTTAATTTAAAGAACCTACCACTACAGGATTTTCATGGTTCTAGTTCTGTGAAGATGCTTATTTTAACCACCTAAAAGAAGTATGACTAAACTACTGAGAAAAGTTTTCTCACTATGTGAAAAAATTCTTATTTAAAAAGAAAAAAATATCCTCACAAATTTGAACATTTGAAAAAAAAATTCTAAATGTCCCAGATGAACAAAATATTGTCCAGAAGGAACAAAGTCCAAAACACACTTGCAGCTTGGATGCTTGTAGCAACTGATGCTTAACAGTGTCTAGCAATTTTAACAAATGTGTGTAAGAAATAGGAAGTCAGACAAAAATGCCAGGAAGTGTGTGTGGTTGAAGAAGGAGCTCTTCACCAAATGCAAACAGGAAAAGGAAGCATACAGGGATTAGGAAGCAACCAGGGAGTGGCAACCTGAGAGGAATGCAAAAACATTTCCTGAGCATCCAGGGATGAAGTTAGGAAACCTAAAAGCCAAATGGAACTGAATCTGGCCAGGCATTCAAAGAAAACAAGAAGAGCTTCCATAAGTACATAGGTGACAAAAGGAAGAGTAGGGAAAATGTGGGCCCATTGCTCAACAAGACAGGGGACCTGGGAAAAGCTGAGGTACTGAATGCCTTCTTTGCCTCAGTCTTTAGTAGCATGACTAGCTGCGATAATTTAATTTAGCTGGCAGCCAAATAAGACACAGCCACTCGCAGCAAACACTAGGACACTAGGTTGAGCATGAACCAGTAATGTGTCCTTGATTCAGAGGTGGCTAATGGTGTCCTAAGCTCCATTAAGAGTGTTCCTGGCAAATCATTGATCCTTCTTCCCTATTCAGCACTGGTGAGGCCACACCTGGAGAAATGTTACCAGTTCTGGGCTCCTCAGTACAAAAGAGATGTGAACATACTGGAGAGAGCCCAACCAAAGAGCCACAAAAATGATTAAGGATTGGAGTAGCTCTCATATAAGGAAAGGCTGAAAGAGATGAGACTGTACAGCCTGAAGAAGAAAAGGCTCAAGGGTAGTGTTATTACAGTGTATAAATATCTGAAAGGAGGGTGCAAAGAAGACAGAGCCAGATTCTTTTTAGTGGTGCTCAGTGACAGGATAAGAAGAAATGGGCACAAACTGAAACACAGGAGGTTCCTGCTAAACGTTAGAAAATACTTCTTTATTACCAGCGTGACTGAGCACTGCCACAGGTTGCCCAGAAAGGTTTTAGAGTCTCCCCCTTGGAGGTATTCAAAAGCTGTCTGGACATGGTCCTAGGCAACTTGCTGTAGGTGGCCATGCTTGAGCAAGGAGGTGGGATTAGATGACCTACGGTGGCTCTTTCCAGCCTCAACCATCCTGTGATTCTATGATGAGTTTATGTTGTGTAACAATTCAGGCCTGTGGATCTTAACATATCTTCATCTGCCACAAGGACTCAATATTATTCATAGAACAGGTTTCAAATGCAAAAGTGAACAATCCCTCCCTCAAATTTACATTTTAAATGAAGGAAAACTGGATATGAATCTTTACTTACAGTTTTGTTCATAAATCACACTATTGATTACCATGTCATACTGGGTAAAAATTGAACAGATCAAGTTGTTCCAGGGAGGCCTTCTGCATTTAATATGCACTCTGAAGTGGCTAGAGCGAGCAGTATGGAAGAAAACAATACTTCACTAATGTATAGATCAAATGATCAAAAGAAGTGCAAGGCTTGATTCCTCATAGGTATTTTCAAAAGAAAAAAGAAAATAAAAATCTCAATTTAATCAAATACTATAATTGTTAAATCTCACTGAATTCAGTGTGTAAGGGTAAATATGTGAATGCGTGTTAAATGTATCTAAATTATTTGAGACAGACTGTAAGGCAGTTTTACATAAGATATGGGAGAGTTGCAGTGAGATATATGTGAGAGATTGTTCATATGTTCAAGCAGATCTATGATACATACATGGGGGGAAAAAAAAACCCCACAATTTGCTGAACTACTCAGGCTTTGTAAAAACATGAGTGAATTTCTTTCTATCTACATAATATGCAGCTGAAGAACCTACCAAAACTTCTCAAACTGCTTTTCTTTTTAATAAGGATAATATATAGTGTAAACATAGAATTTGCACTTAGACTATATCTTGCATTAGCATCTTCCATTGATCCATTAGACTGCACTAACAGTATAACTACAGAAAATATTATCATAGTGTAAAAGAGGTTTTTGATAATTTAAATGCTGAGTTATCTTTTTATTAGTGTCAATCGTACTAAATCATAAGCACGACTATTTCTAGATGTTTACGAAAAACAAACATTCCAATGCAGATTTCTTTTCACCTAAGAGCTAAATACTGCATGCAATTACGACTGCTTTGTGTTATATTTATATTGGATGTAAAGTGTAAAATATCATCCTAACTGTATAGAGCTAGAATCTTATATAAATATGACACATTTAAAGATCGTAAGCAGAGGAATGAAAATCACAGCAATTCTACTTAAGACACCGTGAAATTAACTTTTCCAAAAGCAGAAGATAGGGCCCAAGACAGAGTCATTTATTCTGAATTGCTTTCCCCTTTTTCCCTTTTGCACACAGGAAGTTTTTATCAACTGTGGGAGGAGACATAAGAAAGGATATACACCCCACATTACTTTGGGTTTCCCAGAAACTCTGATTTTCCTAGAGTGATTAGTTTTTGAAGCTACAATATTGTCTTTTTACTGTATGCTGATGTTCTAAACACCTATAAATAATTTTCTCCACCTCTACAATGAACATTTTCTGTTTTCTGTCAGGATTTTAACTTAGTGATTCAGTGATTTTGACTTTTGCCTTAGGACTGCAAGATGTATTTTGAAATCAATATCTTTACAGGTAAAATTTCTCTTGCTTCATAATCTGAGGTTTGGGCATATTCAGTTTAACTTCAGAATAATTATTTATTTCCTCACTAGGTTTATTTTTTCCTTCATGCTTTTCTGTATGTGTGCTTACTTTCCTACCTTCAGGAAAATCATTATAAAGCATTATCCAAAGCCTCTGTTATTCCTTTATTTAAAGAGAATAATTCTAACAGCTACTGTACTACCTGTGTTAGTGCTCTTTTTTATACAGCTGATTGGATACCTTCAAAGGGCTGGCTTATTTTCAGTTTTCTGCATGCTTTTGTTGGCAGGAAAATTATTAAGCTTGGATCTCAGGTGATATTTGCATTTGATTAGAAACTGTCAAAGGATAGCTGGATTGTTTGCTGACCTTCCTGTGGTTCAAGCTTTTAAACATCTACAGATGTATCATCAAAATAGACACAAAACCTGCCTGCTACATTACTGATTAGCCTCTACAGAAGACAGATTGCATAGGCAGATAATGAGTTGTTCAGTTTGCTTGTCATCATTCGAAGCCAGTTGATAGAGCAATTGAACCACATAGATACGTATCAGATGCAAAATGATTGGCTATACAAGCAGATCATTTTTGAACCATAGCTGGCCTTAACATAAAAACATCAGTATTGCATCCTAAAAAAAGAGAAAAGAAAGGTAAAATTTACCTCTTTATAAATATGACAAGCAACCCAAAGTTGCTTGTATAAGTGTAAGTAAAGGTGTGAATCTTATTATCTTTTCTTTTCTTTTTCTTTTTTTTTTTTTTTTTTTCATGGCAGTATAAGAAGAATGCTAGAAAATGGATTCTTATTAGGTCAAAGGTATAAAATTCTCTTTCTTCATCAGACTTTATTTTCATGACAATAAGTGCTGAAACCTTAGTATATTCCTTTTTTCCACTAGAAAGTAGCCTCCCCAGTTTACTTCTTTTTCCTACTAGAGATATGTCTTGATTCTCATGTCACAATATCTTGGAAATTTTGAGATTCTCAGGAAAAAATCTGAAAAAATACATTAGCATGATATCTCACTTGTGAAGTTAAAATACAAACAATTTTTAATGTTTACAATATGCAACTACCCAATAAAATCTTAATCTAATAATGATACATTTTTAATATTAGGTTTTATTTCTGTGAATGATTTCTAACTTAAAAACATCCATGTACCAGGAGATGACCAACCCATGATCTTTACAGGTCAGGTATTAAAAAGAGAAAAACCTCTTCTTTCCACTAGACCATAGAAAATTCACTGTGTACATTCTATTGGACAAGTTTTGGGTTTTTTTGTTTGGCTTGTTGTTTTTTTTATTTTTTTAATTAAGAATACCTATTCAGAACATCTGGCTTCTTACCTTCTGCAGTGACTTCTTGAACTTAAAACTGCAAATGTTAAAACTTCTTTTTAGCTGACACTTAACCTGGTCACGTTTAAACTAGCCAGAAAGCTTTTATCAGTGTTTCCCGAAGTCCTTAACTGGTCTACTTTCATTCCCAGATGGTTGGCATTTTCTCAAATTATCAGAAAAGGAAAGAGTTTTATTTTTTTAGATTCATAGAATACATTCATATATCAAAAAATGAAATTGTAAGTACAATTTTATCTTAAAACAGCTACTTAAGTGATCCATTCCCTTTTTATTATTGACACTGATTAAAAATCTCCCCAACCCTGAAATTGTGGTTAAGGGATTAACTTTTCCCACTCTTCCAAGGCCAATTAATCTCAAATAGTTTACAGCTATATAAATATAAATATATATATATAAACATGGTAGCAATAGCAGGTATGGCTGAGTATTGTCCCCACATTCTGGACAACACATCCACTGGGCAGGTGTTCAGGGCACTCTGTATTACAACAAAAAATGTGGAGTTGAGTCCTTACAAGTAAAAAAGAAATTCAGTAGGTGTCTACAATTTTTTGAACAAATATTTCTAGTCCTTAATTATTCTGGAAAACAAACAAACAACAAACAACCGAAGATTGCCATCATTACTGTGAAATTAAAGCACTTCATCTTTACCATTGTGAAAAATAGGGTAGAAGTTTTGACTGCCAGAACTGTTGTTTCTGACTGCAGATCCCATGTAAATAGTTTTTATTGCAGTTTCTCATTCACAGGGAAAAAAAGCAATATCACTCAAATCTTTTTGATAATAATTTTATATTTGCTAGGTGTTGGCACCTAACTGTTCAGCATAATGCCTCTTTCAAGTACTATTCCAAGATTCTTATTTCTTGTCACACAACAGAAGTTAATCTGTGATGTCTCGTTTTGGACTTCAAGGGTCAGTCACCAAGGGTCAATCAATGCAGCATCTGAATGAACAGTAAGATAAAAGGTAAGGATGTGCAGGACCTGCCTGGATAAGAAACAGTATCCCTAATAACTAAAATTCTAAGAACTTCCAAGATGATCTTGGAACTAAAGCCCCTTCTCTTTTTGCACTTCAGGGTAGATGAAAAAACTGTGTTAGTTTGGATCAGATGTTCTAAATGATTGGGCCTCCAATGAATGCTCTAACTTTAAATGAAAGGGTTAAACTTGATAACTAGACACACAGACTGATTTCCAATTTTTAAGGACAGAAGACGTGGAGAGTACAGCACTGAAGCTTCAGATCATAGAATCATAGAATCGTTTGGTTGGAAAAGACCTTTCATCGAGTCCAACCATACCTGTCCACTACTAAACTATATGAATGGTTAGAAAAAGAATGGGTGTCTTTGTGGTAGAAAGGTGAAGGAAGATGACATGTGTAATGAATTTTTACTGTTGCCATTACATATGGCAGCAACCGTCTTTAACAGCAGTACCTATGACCTCAACTTCTTCTGCCACTGGTGGTGGTGACTTTATTAGCCTGTGTCTGGTTTTCTCTTTGCTTCTTGCTTCTTATTATATCTTGCAATGCTACTCCCATCTTTTTAAGTTCTTTAAATGATACCTGATCTGTGGCAGCATAAAAATTGGGGGGTTTTTTTGTTGTGGGTTTTTTTGTTTGTTTGTTTGTTTGTTTTTCTCTTCAAACCTCCCCATTACCTTTGTGTCCAATTAACTTTATTTATTTTAACACAGCTCTGCTCCATACTTCTCTAGGATTTGTTCATCCACAGCAGTGGGTAACATTACATTTCACTCCCTGGTCGCTTTCAGTTTTGACAATCCATTTAGATGCAAGTCTAGTACTAAAACTTTACAGAAGTTCTGCTGCTGCTTATATTTTTTATGTTGCATAAAGACACGGGGTGTTTTTTATTATTTTGAGTTTTTGCCTTTTTTTTATAAAACAGGGCTGTTTTTAAAGAGAATAAGCACAAAGCACAAGTTATGTACAAGCTTAACATTTCACAGATCTTTTCTCAATTTAAATTGTCTTCTTGATGCTATTTTATTAACAACAGCAACTACCCTCTTGCTGTCAGTTGTAGTTTCATAGTCTTAAAGTGCCATCACACTCTATTTATTAATCTTGTGAATTTTCCCTGCTGGCAAGTCTTTTGTATTTCCTGACTCCCCTGCATCTTTTCTTTTTGTTTTGCTTTTGGTGTTCTTCACCTGTCAGATCTCTCCTGTTCCATGATCTAGCATCAACTTTTGTTTTTAATTCTGAAGTTCTAGTTGTAGCTCATTACTTGAATGTATTGTCCTGAGTAATTTGTTTATTTAATTTAAGTCATACTGTAGCACCTTCTCCACAAGAAGTTTTTCTTTTTCTTTCCATTCTTTGGTCATTCGATCTCAAGCCAGCCTGGCATTATGTATATTGAACAGATTGCATGGCTATTGCTTTTCAAAATTTTAAAAATGTTGTTGGTATTGTCTCATCCATTCAGCATAATTACAGTTTCTATTTTCCTATGCAGTTCACAAATTGAGAATTTTCAAAACACAGATATAATTGAACTTTTAATTAATTTAAAGGGAAAAAAAACCCAACAACTAAAGTTAAATATGAAGAAATTAACAAATATTATGGTATTTCATTTGCAAAAAATAAAATGAAACTATCCTTTGCAGATAAAAAATTTCTGATTAACAGTAAACAATGTTAACATACAATGGTCTATATTTTTACTAGTAATCATATATATATATTTACAATTGAAATATTATCACCTTTAAAGGAATTAGTAAAAATATTTTAAATTTTCTAAAACTTTTATTTAGAAACTACTACAAGAAAATAGTATATTCTCTCTGTAGAATTGTTGGGTTTAAATCTTAGAAAGCCATTCAATGGAATTCTGAGAAATCTGATTGGGAGTTCATCAGTCTGAGTGACAGCGTTTTTATTTTGTGAGTTGCCCAACATCCTGATATTACTTTTGACTCTTCTAATGTTAATTATCTTAGTTTTGAGTAGTTCCATTATTTGTATAGTTTATTTAGCAGTCTTATGACACAAACTAGAGCAAAGCTCTTTTCTCCAAACACCTGACAACATTATTGTTTTTAAGAAATTTTTGGGAGCAACTTACTGCAGCCAGCTAAATCATGAAAGTACATAATTAGCAGTGAAAAGCAAACTCCCTATACCTTTAGTTTATGTGCATAGCTAAGAGCCTAAGAAAAACAGCATCATGGAATCAGAATAATTTGGGTCAGGATCAGCCTCTGGTGTTCAGCTGGTCCAACCTCCCTGCTCAAAGCACGACTAGTTAGGTCACCTAGCTCAAGAACAGATTCACTTGAACCCTGAACACCTTCAAGAACAGATGGTACACAACCTTTCTGTGTTTGACCAACCACACACAAAATAAGCAAGTAAGTAAATAAATAAATAAATAGAATCCCATTGTCTAATAGAAATTTCCCATGTTTCAACTCATGTCTGTTGCCTCTGGCGTGTTGTTATTGTGAGAGACTGAAAGAGTTAATGTGTGTCCCAAACATTGTAGCAAGATGGGTTCTGCAAGTTCTTCACAGCAACAAGTTTTGACTAGCAAGAAAGTTAGCAGAATGCAGATGTGTGGGAAGATGCACAGTTTTGTGTTCTGACATGCTGAAGTAACTCTCCATATAAGGCCAAAGCTCATATAGAATTTCCTTGAGGAAGGGGCTCACAACCACCAATGCCCCCTGAAAAGACCACCCTCACAATGGCGCCTGCTCAGCAGACCAAGAGGTAATTCAGTCCTCATTCAAGGAACGGGGGCTGCACTATATAAAAAGCATAAACTCAGGGAGCCACATGCACATTCAGCACTGGAGGATCATCCTGTCTCAAGATCATCTCAGGATACAAGGGTGATAATATCTTTCCTTATCTCTTTATTTTCCTGTCTCTCTGTTCTGTTCTTTTCCCTCTTCTCATATGTTTCCAATAAGAATCCACATTGCCAGCATTTCTACATTTTCCAAGTTCAGGTTACTTCCATTATAAATAAAATGTTTAACTGACAGCTTGATGTTGTTTCACCTTAATTTAGCCCGAGGGGATTTTCAGAATTTTAGTCACTCCCCTCCCACCTCAGAGGTGGGATGCAATAGTTATGCACCTCCAAAAAAAAGTGAGGTCATATTCCCTCTACCCTCTGATCAGTTACTTGAAGACAGCAATATTGTCTGCTCTTTGTCTTCTGTTTTCCAGGCTGAACAGGCCAAGCTCTTTCAATCTCTCCTTGTACATCTTGTGTTCCAGCCCTTGACCATCTTTCCAACTTTCACTAGACTATCTCCAGTATGTCCCTGCCTCTCTTTTACTGGGGAGCCCAGCACTGAACACAGCACCTAGATATGTTTCACCAGGGCAGAGGGAAAGGATCATATCCCTTCACCTGATGACAATGCTCTACCTAATCTAACCCAGGGGACTGGTGGCCTTCCGTGCTGCAAGAACACACCATTGGCTCATGGTCAACTTGTTCACTAGAAACCACAGGGCATTTTCTGCAAAGCTGCTTCTCAACAGTTCAGACCCCAGCCTGTACTATTGCATGGGGTTATTCCTCCCCAGGTACAGGAATTTACATTTCCCTTAGTTAAACTTCATGAAGTTCCTGTTGGCTCATTTCTTCTGCCTGTTGAGGTTCTTGTGATGGCATCCCTACCCTCCTGTGTACTGACCACTACCTCTAAACTAGTGTCCTCCACAGAGTTCCTGAGAGTATACTCCACCATGTCATCCAGGTTTATAAATATTAGACATTAGATATTATTAATCCTGGTATACAGCAAACCCCTGAGGGATCCCCAAGTTACTAGCCACCATCTGAACTTTGTACTTCCTTAACTTCATTCACTAAACCACATCTCTGTAAGAAACTTTACAGCCTAACTTGAAAAATCAAACACAAATTTTAGACCTGTGTAAGCAAAATTTAATGTGAAGTCAGTAGAACTTTCTTGTTATTATTTTAATTGAGTTTTCAAATTATAAAAGCTACTTTACAATAACTATATAGACTGCAAGAAATATGCTGAGAGGACCAAAAATGTTTTACCAGGGTTAGATGGTCTATAAACTTCATACTACTCCTTGTAAGAGAAAGTTTTATATGTTGTTATCTTGAAGTACTCTAAAAAGAATTTACTCATAGTGTCCTTTTAAAATAGATCTGTTGAAAATTGCCTTTTATAACATAATAAATGCTTTAACAATAGTGATCCATGATATTTACTACATTTACACTTTTCTTTAAAGAGTAGTTGATCAATAAGCATTTACTTCTGTCATATGTTCCACCACTGAATTTTAGATGAACCATGGAGAGCAGCCTTGCTTGAATCCATGATTTCCAAGGTGAGAAAAAGCAAAAGAAGAGGGAAATCCTTGTTCAGTTTAGCTCAGATGATTAAAAAAAGGTCTCTGCATAATTCTCAAATGGCATTGTCTTTTTGAAGTTTTTATGTTGGGTTTGTTGTTTTATTTTTAGTCTCTAGCTACATGCTTCTGACATTGTTGACTTTTTTGACTTTTCCTTCTGCCATATATGAAAAGAGTGGCAGCCTTGTGGAAATCTGGTTTTGAGCTGGAATGGAGGTCATGTTTCACATGGGACCTGCTAGGACACTGGGAATTGAACTGTTACCAGTATCATAGAAGCTTCAGTCAGAAAGAACTGAGTAGAAAAAAAGTTTTCCTCAACCCGTCTTCAAGATGGTTCGTAGTTTGTAGTGATATTGATGCTGAAATACATTAACATTTTATTTATTTACTTTAGGGAGTGAAATTCCACAGGAGTCTAAGATCTGTGCTGAATAGGCTGGTTTTGCTCCAGATCAGAGGCAATTTAGAAATACCTTAACACAGAAATGAAAGATTTTCTGGTTAGATTGACCTCCATGTGAGATATTGATATCACTGGGAACATGCTTACACATTGATTTCTCTAATGAAAAGCTTTAGGGCTTACATTGCTGTATAAAACTTGCTCTGCAATTCAATTATTTGAAAACTAAAGGCTTTTTTTTTTTTCCTTTTCTCACAGTTACTTTTTTTATAAATTTGAGCATCCCTGTGATTAAATGGATAACAAATACGTAAGTATCCACTAAGTTAAGAGGTATAATATGCAATGAAGGGTAGAATATAATTTCATCTTCATGCTTATGGGACTACCATAATCACAGTTTCCCTTCAACATGAGGATGAAACAAGTTTTCTATAAAACAAATTGTCTGTAACTGTTGTCAACTGCCAAGGGTTTTTTTGTTTGTTTCTTTCTTTTTTTGTTTTTAAAAGCCCTCTGTTAATATTTTTAAGTATATTTTTATTATTATTGGAAAGAATCATTGAACCATAGAATCATACTCATAGAATAATATGGGATGGAAGGGACCTTAAAGATCATTGAGTTCCAACCCTCCTGCCATCAGCAGGGACACCCCCCACTAGACCAGGTTGCTCAAAACCTCATCCAGCCTGGCCTTGAACACTTCCAGGGAGGGGGCATCTACAACTTCCTTGGGCAACCTGTTCCAGTGTCTCCTCACCCTCACAGGAAAGAATTTCTTCCTAATATCTAATCTAAATCTATCCTCTTTCCGTTTAAAGCCATTACCTCTTATCCTCTCACTACCTGCCTTTGTAAAAAGTCCCTTCTCAGTCTTTCTGTATGCCCCCTTCAGGTACTGTAAGGCTACTATAAGTTTTCCCTGGAGCCTTCTCTTCTCCAGGCTGAACAGACTCAATTCTCTCAGCCTGTCCTCATAGGTGATCATGCTGGTGGCCCTCCTCTGTACTCACTCTAGTAGGTCGATGTCCCTCTTATGTTGGGGACCCCAGAACTGGACACAGTACTCCAAGTAGGGTCTCATGAGAGCAGAGTAGAAGGGCAGAATCACCTCCCTCGATCTGCTTGCCACACTTCTCTTGATGCAGTCCAGGATATGGTTGGCCTTCTGGGCTGCAAGCACATGTGGTTGGCTCATGTTGAGTTTCTCATCCACCAGTACCCCCAAGTCCTTCTCCTCAGGACTGTTCTTGATTCATTCTCCACCCAGCCTTTATTTGTGCTTGGGTTTGCCCCAAATGAGGTGCAGGACCCTACACTTGGCCTTGTAGAACTTTATGAGGTTAGCACAGGCCCACCTCTCAAGACTGTCAAGGTCTCTCGATGACAACCCTTCCCTCCAGCACATTGACGGAATCACAGAGCTTGGTGTCATCAACAAACTTGCTGATGGTGCACTCAATCCCAGTGTCCATGTCTCCAACAAAGATATTAAACAGTGCCTGTCCCAATGCTGACCACTGAGGGATGCCACCTGTGACAAATTATTCCTGGCTGCTCAGACAATTTCCCTGTATTCATCTCAGGCTACCTGTCCTTGCTTCCACCCTCTGGAGACTTCCTTTTTGTCTTTGAGTTTGTCGAGGAGCTTCTTGCTCATCCATGCAGGTCTTCTGGTGTTTTTGCCTGACTTCCTCTTTGTTGGGATGCATTGCTTCTGGGCTTGGAGGAGGAAATCCTTGAACATTTACCAGGTTTCTTGGGCCCCTTTTCCCTCCAGGGCTTTATCCCATGGAGGAGAATCCCATTGTGAAATAATATTCACAGTGCATAGCGTGTCGATAGCTAACTATATTTTTGTCCAATTTTTTTAATAGTTCTTTTTCACACTTTTTTTTTTAAGCAAACTGTTATTTGTTCGGGTATGTTATGTATGTTGTAGTGACTTCAGACATTTACATTATTCCTCTAGAGTAATATGTGTGTTTGTGATTATTTCCTGTAATGGAAAGAGACGGTGCAGACCTTTCTGAATTGGTGGAGTACAAGTAATCAAGATTATTAACCTTCAAGACTGCAAAAGGTCATGGAAGTAGCAAAAACTATTTTACAGTAAGAGATTAGAGTGAACTTCTGCACTTCCTGACCATGTTCTGCTAATGACAGTGAGGTCTTGTCTGTAAGATTAAATTTATGCATAGCTTCATCTCCTACTGACACCTAAAACATGTCAGATAAGGGAAGAGTTGACCTCTAAAAAATCTTTTTATTTCTAGCCAAGGCATTTATATCCCCTTTGCTAAGGAGGATCTAAATGCCAGTTTAAAGGAGGTTGATTTGAAAGGAAGACTTCTTTGTCATAATTTTGTTCCTTCTTGGGATGGCTATTTCAAGTTTACTGATGAAGTTTTCATATTATAGTTACTTCTTCTGATCAGATCCTGCCAAAAGAAGGATCTCAATATCCCTCTATTTAAGCTTCATAACTTAAATTATAATATCTTTTTCTCTGTACATTCATATGTTAATGTAAATATCTTCCCTTCATGTACCTAAACTAGCTGTTTTCTTGTCAGAATGCTTAGAATACACACTAAATTCCAAGCCAATGGGCATTATGTCTCAGCAGGTGAAAAGAGTAATCCCTGTACATCTGTACATTATTATTTAAACAAGGTCGTAAATAAATTATTGCAGTGTATTTAGTAGAAAACTTGTATGAAGCTTAAACTGCAAATACAGGATGGATGTTAGCATTATTAATAGGACATTGACTATTTTATCAATAACTGGTATTACAACAGAATGAAACAGTATTTTCATTGTAGTTTATATTAGTGGTATTTTCATTATTTTAAGTAAGACGATAGAACACATCTTTTACTTCCAAGTGCTGGCTCAGACTATCAACTTGAATGGACTAAATATCCAGAAAATGACATAATGTGGTTTATGATTTACTGCCAAGCATGCTACATTTCATGGTAAGCAATGCTTTTGTGTTGACTTTATTCATTAAAAAAAGCAACAAGCAAAACTAAAAAATTGTGCCTGCCTTTATGACCAAATGATTAGAAGAAAAGTAAAAGGAGAAAAAAAAGTTAAAGGAACAAAATAAAAATATGTCAAAACCAACTTCTACAAATGTAATCTTAAAGAAAAAAGGGGAATCTTATAAAAATTTCTGGATTTCTCTTTTACTAAAGAAATACCAGAATTTATTCCATCCATTAAACAGTTGAGTACATTACTTGAAAATAAAATTATATTTACTTTGCTGAGAACAGCATTCACAAACTTAAGAAGGATAAAAAGGCATACATTAAGAAGAGAAATATAAAATATTAGCATGTTTTTCTTGAGTATATAGGATAGCAAAATCTGCTTTTCTCAGTTTTTTTCTTTTAAGTATCTCAAGATGGCAGTATTTCTGAATATTTCTAATTTCTCTGTTCTACATATTCTTAAAACTTGTTTGCTTAGTGTCAATCATAATGACTGCATCTCAGGGTTTGGACTAGGTGTGGGCAAAATGTCAGGTATTGGAGAGATCAACACCTTCTATAATGTTATAGAAAGTCCCTTATAGGAAAGGTATGTGAATTATGGATCTTGCTTTCAAAGGCCACTGATATGTCCTTTCTTACACTGTCTATAATATTTTGTGAGGGAAATAATTTTACTTGTAAAAACTGAATCATGCTTAAATTTGCTAAACAGAGCTCCCAGCTTGCACCCAGGCAATATACTGACTCACAGAGGTGCTGACTGAAGCAGAAGTTCAGATCTGAAGCTGCAAGGGTTAAACAGTAAGGCTGGTGCACCCATGCCTAAGGATGAGTTGGACAGGAGCTGTTAGCAATAAAGAATAAATGGGCTTGATCAGCAGTCAAACTCAAATGCTTCTGAATCAATTGGACACTACCCTATGCCAGTTCAGGGATTGCAAGAGCTGTGATGGACACAGGATGGGTATGCATGATCAAGTAAATCCATACAGACATTATTAATTTCCTTACATGGACAACTACCAGTACCTAGAGAGAGCTAGGAAGGGCTGTTAGCTCTTAAAAGAGCTGTTAACTTCTGATAATTCTGATCTGGATGGGATTTCCAAAGTAGGGGTTCTGTGGAACCTCTTTTTTGCTGTCCAGAGACGAAGCCATCTACCACTCCCTTGACTCAGCCTAGAATTAACAGCAATTTTTAAATCTCTGTTGGTAGCAGACCAAAAAGAACTTCTAAATTAAAAGCACGTTTTGATTAACACATGCAAATCTAAAATTACTTCATAAGAATTAATGGAAGTTTTTCATATAAGTATGGGATTAGCACATAAAAAAATTGTCAGGGGGGAAGAAGGAGAGAGAAGAGACCTTTACTCCACTGCAAAACTTAAGGACAGGTCTAATTCTCCTCACTTTACTCACATGAGAAAGTGAAGTTCTCACTCTCTTACTCTTTCCTTCTCTTTTCCTAATCCTTTCAGATACTTCTAAATTTAGTCAGTCTCTGCTGTAAATTTGTTTAAGTTGTAACTGGATAATCTTCCAGAATCTGGCAGGCCCCTTTGTCTGTGAAATTCATTCAGTTAAATTAAAAGTTACTCTATTTACAAAGGACTAACAAAACATATGTTTTTTTGTTCTCAGGTGAAACACCATTTTACCAGCAAGTATTTTTAAGGAACCCTGTAACAAAATATATATGCCTTTACATCCATGTTCCTGATTTTACTTTCCATCAAACAAGACTAAGTTTATGAATATGGTCCTCTGTGTGTGTGTTTGAGAATCTGGACATTAGCTTGAATGTTTGCTACCCTTGACCTTATAGATCTCAAATGCGCAGGCGTCGTTTGAAATAATTTCCCCAAACCAGTTTTATTTCTGCACTCTGTCTGAGTGTACCTTTGGCCCTTAGTCACATGCAAAAGCCCTACACATAACAAATTGATGCTAGCTTTGTTTGCCAAGGTGGAAGGGCTTTCACTTTGAGAGAAAGCTTGAGAGTGAAGGATCTAATCTTCCATCCTTATTGATGGTAATTTTCACATTCATATTGATGTCACAAATGTCTCTCTAGTCTCATTTTTCATTGTCCTTATCTTCTTGTGTGATTCTTAGCCATGACTCATCTCTTCCACTTTTAAATATAGTTTATCCTCAGATTTTTCTGTTATCAAGCTGATTTGTTTTGACCAGTAGCTTATTATCTTCAGACATTCCTTCTTATTAATATTCTAACTGTGAATTCCAAATAGTTTTGTCCATTATTTTGTAGCCATACTTAATTTTTAACTTTACAGTTCTTCCATTTTCATCATCAGAGTTAATTTACAGTATACATTTACTGCTGTTAAACCTCCTGGGTGTCTGTGTCCGTTTTTGTATTACTGCAACAAAGTTTAATAAACTCAGTTTTACTAGCAAAAAGCATTTCGTTTCTGTACTTGATCCTGCCATGAAGGATCTATGAGGTAATGCTGTTTTGACTTGTTTGGCTTTCATTGTTCATCTGTTCTCCCCTTAATTTCTGCTATGTTCTTTGTCAAGCACCATTATTTCTACATTCAGAGTAACTCCAGCATCCACAGCCCCTGATGCCTGCACTCCAGTCACATGGCATTTGTTGACTTTTCCATGAACCTAAGCATCACCATCTAATATGTCAGTTCCTTTCCTGTCACTCTTGTACTTTATTCATATGAAGACTTCAATTTATTTTCCCTGTCATATACTATCTGCAACGTTAACTATTCCTTACGATTCTCGTTCACCTTTGACCTAGTTCCATTACCTCAGTTTTTTCCACATCTCTTCTAGCTCTTTAATTTTTCGTTCCTCAGAAAACAAGAAGACAAACTCTATATGATCTCTCCCAGGTTTTTCCTGCCTCTGCAAGTAGCTCTCTATTCTAGTGCTTTCTTTCACTTCCTGTTTACTGAAATGCAGATGATTTAACTGAGTGCCATGGCATGTTCAGAGTGTGTGTACAATTTCCATTTCATTCAGGCTATCCAAAACTTGGAAATCTATCTTATGACTAAGAGATAATACAAACTAACTAACAAGATTTAAATAAATTCTATTTCTCAGTGAGATTCTACTTTAGATAATCTTAAATGGCAGTGTAATTATCAGATGTAAATATACACAAAAGAAGGAGGAATTAAGTAATAATCACAACTGGTATTATTCTAGGTAATTATCAGCTTGACCCTGGACAAAATTCTCTACATTCCATGCTATGCATAGTTATTTCACTAGTTAAAAACCTGAAATTTTGCCCAGTAATCACTGTTACACTCATAATCCTGTTAATGGGCTAAGGGAACAAGCCACAAACACATGAAGCGAGGAGTTTATTGGTAGACTAATCAAAATCTTAACAGTTGAGTCAAAACAGAAGGAACAGCTCTTTTCTTGTCTAGTTACAGTAATGCTAACATTCAGAATTCAAATTAATGTCAAAAGACTCATTAATAGTAATAATCTCAAAATTTTTATAGGAAAAAAACCCCTTCCTAATAACTACCTTATTCCTCTATCAATCCTTCCAATGTTTCTCTGAATTTCATGGTCAAAGGCAGCAGTCTTTCCCAAGCAGAGAGGTGATGGGCTGTCAGAAGTAGTCTTCAGTGTCCTGAGTTCTTCAGTTGGTAGAAATGATTCTCACAGTGGTAGTCCCTTGCTCCTCAGTCTCAGAATCTGCTTGGAGTTCTTCTTACAAGCTTTCTTATCGTAGCCTGCTTTCTTTTCATTCATATTCAACTACACTTTGACTGTACAATTTGTTGCACAATAGCCTCCGACTCCAATTAACATAAAAGTCTATTACTATTATGAAGTGACTACCTGGGTTTATCAGAATTTTACCGTATTTGAATCAGAGAGGATAACCTCAGACAAGCTAATCAAGAGTCACTTGGCCATTAGGAAGTTTTTAAAAGAAGGAAAAAAACAGGTCTGGCCAAGGCAAGCCCTGACAAATCCCAAGTCCCTGCACTGAGGGGTCAGTGCAACACTTTGGTATTCTACTAGGTATAGCAAAATCATATTTAGTGAGCTACATCAATAAGTCTATTTTTAGATAATTTATAATGCTGATTTTGTCTGCTTGCCACAAGGTCCATCTTGAATGTGGAGAGTCCATTGCTTGTGTCTGCAGAACCACTCTGGCTTGACATGTACATTAAACAAACAAGAGTTATACTCTGCAATTATGGTGTAAACAGAAAAAGATAGGATCCAGTGCAAATGCAGATGACTATGTGCGATGATTATGGCGGTAACTTTAGATTTGGGGCAAAGTTGTGATGAGTCAATCATTAATGACTGCACTATTTACTTTATAGTGGGTCATCATCTTTACATGGGAGCAGAATTTCAACTTATACTTTCACGGTTGCTCTCAGAAAAACAGTGGAATTTACTGATATCGCCATTTTTAAAAATTAGGCTATTAACCTAGGTTCCAAATTTTCCACTTACAAACTTGATTTTACACCCCTTGGTCTGAAGATTCAGAGAGCTTTTCCCTGGTTAGCCACTGCCATTATCTCCTAACTTTGCTCTTGATTCTGCATTGTAAAGGGCAAGATTAGCATACGTTCTTTGACACGGATGGAATTTACAGCAAATGTACTAACCATAGAACAGCTGAAAACATCAAACAATAAAGAAAATTAATAGCTTAATTTCATTAAATGTTCCAGGGGTAACCATTTAATTACTAGAACACTTTAAGAAGAGATATATTAGAAGTTTATTTGCGACTCAGCTTGGCACAAAGTCGATTGCTACCTTAAGCTTTTCTTATCCTACCTACAGAAAAGGCTGAGGCTGGCATGTGTTTTTATTTAAAGGAAAGTATTGAAGATGCAGGCAGGAAAAAAATGTAGCAGAATTTACTTACTGTGGTGGAGGATTTGAAATAAAATTCAAACTTTTATTTATGAAAAACAATTAAATGAATTAATGAAATTGATATCATTAAATTCTGCAGGGGGAAAAGGACAACACACCAAACAAAACAAAACAAAGACAATGAATGTGGAATAATTATGACAGTATAGAAATAAGAACTATTAGGAAATCCTTTATTCATTCAGAAAATGGAAAAGAAATCAGTGATTCCAAGCTATGAAGAACATATTTGGTGTCAATGCAAAGAAAATAAAAATAAACAGAACAGAAACAAACAAATGTCTGCAGGATTACCATTCAAAAGATATTTTGGTTAATTTCTTCTTTCTACAGACTTCATGCATGGTCTTTTGGAAGACAGTTTGCTAGTTTTGATATAAGTTTATCTTCTACTTTCATATTTCCAGTTAAATGATATAATTTTTTTCCTTTTTATCTACACTGCATTCAGACATTGTTCAGTGCTACAGTCTCTGTAGAACACTTCAGTGTTACAGTCTGTGTAGGACAAAATTACTGTATTAAAAGTGTTCCAATGTTTGACAACCCTTTTGATGATTTTTTTTTTTTTTTTTTTTTTTTTCCTAATTTCAATTCCTAACCTCCCCTGGCACAATGTTAGGCCATTTCCTCTCATCTTATTTCTTGTTACTTGGGAAAAGAGACTAACAACCACCATCTTCCTTTCCGGTAGTTTTAGAGAGAGATAAGGTGTCCCCTCAGTCTCCTTTTCTCCAGAATAAACAACCCCAGTTCTGTCAACTGCTCACTGTAAGATATGCTCTAGACTCTTCACCAGCTTTGTTGCCTTGTTTTAGACACACTCCATCACATCCATGTCCTTCTTGTAGTGAGTGGCCTAAAACTGAACACAGTACTCACTCGCATCATCAGTGTTGCACCAGAGTACAAGGGGATGATCACTTCCCAAGTACTGCTGGCCACAAGATTTCTGGTAAAAGCCAGGATGCTATTGACCTTCTTGGCTGCCTGGGCACACTGCCGGCTCATGCTTCCCTGAGCCTGTAGCGTTGCATGGGGTTGTTGTGACCCAGGTGCAGGACCTGGCACTTGGCCTTGTTGAATCTCATATAATTAGATTCAGCCCATTGATCCATCCTACCCAGATCCCTTTCTAGAGTCTTCCTACCCTCAAGAAGATCAACACTCCTGCCCAACTTGGTGTTGTCTGCAAACTTACTGACGGTGGAATCCCCTCATCCAGATCATTGATAAAGATATGAAACAGAGCTGGTCCCAATACTGAGTCCTGGGAAACACCACTTGTGACCAGCCACCAAATGGATATAACTCCATCACCACAACGTTTTGGATCTGGCCATCCAGTTGGTTTTGCGTCCAGAAAAGAGTAAAACTGTCCCACCATGAGCAGCCAGTTTCTCCAGAAGAAAAAAAGATAAGTGTTTAATACATATTAAAAAGCCATACATATAGTGAAGTTGAAAATAACAAAGAACTTCAGATTAATGGAGAAACAGCAACATTTGTACAAAGTGGTTAACAATGGGCCTAAGTGGACTCTACAGTAAGGAATTAAAAATAATCACCATTAATATCGTGGCTCTCCAGACAAGGAGAAGGTAGAAATGCTCATTATGACAATGATTGCCTTCCTGGAAAAGACATCAGGAGACTCACAACTTGTCATAACAATGCCCCCCAAACTTTTGTCAATATGCAGGAGCTGTGGAAGAGTGAATGTAACACAGAGAAAAAGTAAGAGATTCTAGGAGAGACAACTTTTAACTGCAACATGTTTAAGAAATCTGTTTTGTAGGTACTTTAAGTGAGTACTTTAGTAAGTATTTAGTACTTAGACCGTGAGTGTTAGCACCATTATAAATGGTTAAACAGTTTTGGTTAAACTGTTTTTGTTTGTTGAAACACTAAGAAGATTAAAAAAAATTGAAAGCATTTATTAAGTAACAATAGATTGTGTTGTATTTTAAGCAAATTGAATGGCATATTCAGTTTCTGATCTCAGAATTCACTTTCTTGTTGCTTTCTGCAGCTTTTTCAGTACCACTTAACATTGAACAAACTATAATAAAATCTGATGAATTACAGTGTATTTCAAATATAATGAACAGAAAGGGATGGAACAAGTAGTTTAGTTTTTCAAAGATTAAATTTTTAAATCAATGGCTTTGGAACTTGAAATTGCTAATAATCATTGTCAGGATAAAAGATTGCATTTTGCAGAAGATTATCAGAATAAGATTTTAATCTTATTATCAGAATAAGACTTTAATTAAAATGTCAAGAATAGCTCGGTAGTTGTTCTTGTGAATATGAAAGGAATGATTCTTTAAAAATATCTCTGATGTTTGAGAGCTATTACAGTTCATACCTTAAATGTTTAACAAGTTAGACTATTGTCTTATATAAATTAGTGTAGAATTACTAGAAATAAGTACGCATCCTATATTCAAGTCTCTCTAGAAACTCTTTCCATTTACAGGCAGTATTAACAATGATAAAAATTGTTTTAAAAAGAACAATAAATTACTCACTAGAGGCAACACTGCTCTATTTCTAAACACCTGGATGACTACAGGAATCTTCTGTCTTTTAATATATTGAGAGCCATGGAAAATTCTGGTGGTTAAGTTGTAAAATTTAACAGTTCTTCTACACCTCCTAACTTTGCATCACCCACAGCACTGGCATTTCTGTAAATCTTCTAAGTCACTGAAAGCATATAATGAGACAGGTATATATGGAACATTTAATTCCCACATTTTTAGAATTTTTTTTTTTAGTTGAAGAATGTCAAATCTAATAACTCATAATAAGAGGTATCAATGTTAGAAAGTATAAATTTTAATTTTCCATGAAATCTAGTCTTCTAAATCCAATACTTAGATGTATTGTACTGTATATCTTTAAAAAAAAGATATAAGGGCCTCCAAGTTGATATAAGAAAAAGGTCGACAAGGCTTAACAGAAAATAGGAAGAACATGAGACACCGGCAGTTTTATTTTTACTGTCTCAGATTAGTAGAAGGTATTTCTTTTTAAACCCAGATCCCAGAACACACAAACATACAAGTAAACTGAACTGTTTAAACTAAATCACAATGCGTTTAGAATTCAGTAACTTTATGTTTAGGCAATTATTTTTAGTTAATAATCTGACAGAAATAACTGATTTTAAAATAGTTGGACTACTTGCTGTTGCATGTGCAGCCTGAAAAAAAAAGAGTGGGATTTCCTTGGTGTTAGTAGCTCTATTAATCCTAAAAATAGTGTAAATCAAATATTTACTCCTGTTCTAATAAACAATTTAAGAATTGCTCAGGCTTAGCCCTAGAAATGTATATCACAAGAAATGCAGGGAAGAACAGTTTTCTGTATGTTTTAAGCTGATGTTCCTTGTTATCAGTTTATTTCTCTGATTTAATTATAATTTTTTTTTTGTCATGCTAGTGGACCTAGTATCACCAGTCTGTGTTTTAAATATTGATTGATTTTTACTACACTCATAGGTCAGGAAAAGGATCTTGATTTCAGAGCACTTTTATTCAGACCAGAACAACAATAACAAAAATAATGATCACAGAATTAATAAGGTACCTGTGAATCAATCTAGTCAACTACAGCAGGGTGGTCAGAGCTGCGTCCAGTGGGGTTTTGAATAATTCCAAGGCTGAACATCCCACAGCCTCTCTGGGCAACCTGTTCCAGGGTTTGACCACCCACACCAATACAGTAAAAATTTAACAAAAAAAAAAGAAAAAAAAAGAAAGAAAAACTTTTTTGAGTTTAGGTGGAATTTCTTGTATTTCCATTTGAGCCCACTGCCTCTTGTCTTGGCTGTTATGGAGAAGTGTCTGGCACCACTTCCTTTACTCCCATCAGCTATTTACACAGAAGATTTCACTGAGCCTTCTCTTCTCCAGGCTGTAGAGATCCAGCCCTCCCAGTCCTCTAGAGCAGCACTATTGAATGACCTCCAGTAGGACTTCATGCTACTGATCACAATGTCTTGAGCCTGGCAGTACATCTGGTTTTCAGTCTACCTCACTGTTCACTTTTCTATGAGAGTATTATGGGAGACAATATTGAAAGCCTTACTAAAGTCAAGATAAACAGATTTCATTTTCCTCTGATCATCAAGCCAGCTATCTCACTGCAGGCTATCAGGTTGGTCAGGAACGATTTCCCATATGTAAATTCATACTATCTACTCTCAGTTACATTCTTGTCCTGAATATCTTTGGAAATAGTGTCAAGGAGGATTTGTTGCATCATCTTTGCAGGTATTGAGGTAAGAATTACTAGCCTGAACTTCCTTGGATCACCTCCCTCCCACATAATTCCTAATTTAAAGGTTTCCTGTCCAGGTTGGACAGCCTATTGGAAAAGATGTTTTTACCTCACTTTGTCAAGTGGAGTCCATTTGTTCCTCACAGACCTTAATGTTCAAAGCCTGGCCCATGTTTGTAAAATCATAATCCCTCTGTTAGAGATGATATGGAATCTACTGAGTCAAATGGACTCCAGAGACAGAATATTTCTCCTTCCTGGCTGCTGAATCCCACACAGGTGCAGTCTGGGTCCCCAGAGTTCTTTTCATCACAGTTCCAGGACTGAATCCTGCTTGCAGGTTCAGTAAGTGACAAGGCTAAGTGCATATCCCAGAGAGGCACATGCATGCACACACACATATATACACACAGGTGCACAGAGTATATTAACATAACTGTCCACCCAGACTCCCACGGAGCACTGCCTATAACAGCATCCACATGAAAAAATGGATGAAATGAAAGAAATGTTATTTATGCTAGGACAATAAAAAATTTAAGACTATATATTAACAAAAGTGTATAAAATCAGAACACCTACTTCTTCTTCAGTCTCCAATGAGGATTTTCTTTTCTTGCAGTAGTTGTAATTCCCAGAATGGTATGCAGAAAATTTTTTTATATCATGATTGAATAAAACTGAATTAAAGCAAAATACTGCACTCTCACTGCAAAATGCCCATCTTGAATACTGTGTCTTACCTCATATTATAGCTCTTTCAAGTTCAGTACTTTTTCTCTGATTACAAGTGGTGTTTTCAGAGACACATTTCCATAAGAATTATGGAAGGCAAAAGAAATAGTATCATGCAAGTAAAGTGAATAATATTGCAGTCCCAATAAAATTAAGTGAAATCTCAGTTAGTCAATTAGAGCCATTTAGCACTCCATTTGCTAAATTTGTATAGCCTAAAGACTCACTGGAAAACTGGCAAAGATAATAAAACAGGCAAATCCCAACCAGGTTTGGGACCACCTAAAGAACCTGAAGGTGCACAAGTCCATGGGACTAGATGGGATGCATTCATGGGTCTGAGGGAACTGGCAAATGAAATTACAAAACCACTATCCATCATATTTCAGAAGTCATTGCAGTATGATGAAGTTCTCACAGACTGGAAAAAGGGGAACATAACCCCCATTTTTAAAAAGGGAAATAAGGAAGACCCAGTGAACTACAGGCCAGTCAGTCTCACCTCACTGCCAGGCAAGATCAGGAAGCAGATACTTCTGGAAACTATGCTAAGGCACATGCAGAATGACAAAGTGATTGGTGACAGCCAATATGGCTTCACCA
>NW_010319602.1:51916-53058 GCF_000700745.2 Antrostomus carolinensis | reverse complement strand
GTAGGGAAATTTAAGAAAGGAAATGATGAAACGGGTTGTTTTAACAGGTTTTTGAAGTACTGCAGTCAAAATTTCTTTTTACAATCTAGATTTAATAAAGTGTAATAGAACGGATGACAAAACCAAAATCCACGGTTGATAAGTTGTTCTTGGTGTCTGAGCTGACTCATGGACAACCTACAATACAAATTTACTTATGATTTCACATCAAATGAAACTTGGGGGAACTCTTTTTTGACTGAATTTTGAGCAAAAACATACTTTATTCAATAAACCATGGTTATGTAGACCTCAGGAAACCTTTCAAAACTCTATGTTTATGTGATCAAACACATTCACGTGGCTATTCATTACTGCTTTCAATTAATGAAAATGTATCACATAAGCGTTGCTGTCAGAATTCTGTTACTCTTAATGGTGTTTCTCTGCAGAGCAGGAACCTGAAGTGCTGTTGGCTTCCAGACAGACTCTCAGTGCTGACCACATTTCTGGCTTTGACGTAAAAAGCATTCTATAATTCAGAGCTGTTAGAAACTGGACGTGTTTGGCTGAGATGGCAAGAAATGATTGAGACCTTGGTTAAAAGCATTGCAGTATGGAGAAAGGCCCTTGTAAGCAAGCGGGCACTGCTCCTGCAGCAAGTAATTAAGCAGGGAGCTAGGATGGTTTTCGTTAGAGCCATAAAAACTTTGGGCAGACGGTCAATAGATATAACTTGGCAGGAAGCAACTTGGCAAGGAGATAGGAATTACAGCACTGAACGTCAAACCTGCTACTGCAGGACTAATTTTTCAGGGAACGTGGCTTCCAGGGGAACTTGAGAAGTGTTAGAGTGAGCTTCTGAAAAGATTACATGATAGTAAAATTGTTAACCTACACTGAACTGGGGAAGAATCAGTAGTGAATTGAGAGTGCACTAGACTTGTGGTTACCATATCAGATACAAATGAGATTAAGAACTGGGGACACTTGCTTGGAATTTCTTTTTGCTATAAATGATCAGAGGGTTTCAGTGAGGTGCCCTCAGTACAGGAACTAGTTGAGTGAGGAAGAGATTGGTAGACTTATGATAGGGTTTGCATGATGGGCTAGTTCCCATCTTATCCTCTACCAGCGTCAATACTCTTTGTACTCGCATGCAG
>NW_010319602.1:23652-51879 GCF_000700745.2 Antrostomus carolinensis | reverse complement strand
TGATTCTTTCTCCTTTGTAAAAAAATTGTCCTGCTCTTCCAAAGAGCAGGTGAACAAACACCGTTATATCCTGATGCATCAGTAGCTGGAACAGTGCTTCTGACTGGACCTTTTTGGAATAATCTACTAACGATTTTAATAATAATAAACCCACCAATACATTTTATTTATTACACTTTGTTTTGGGGGTTTTTTTGTATGTTTATACAAAGCAAGCAGTGAGGGGATTTTAATCTAACATTGTGATAAGCTAAATGGCAGTATTATCAAATTTGAAATGTGATTAAGTCTTGAAATCTCTCTTTAAAATACTAGCCAGGATGTTATGGATATGTTCTGAGTTACAAATAAATAGCACATAAATCTACGCTGAGCTGATTAATATTGTTCTCTATAATATAGCTACTACTAAATTATTCTAAGATTTGAAATTTGTAGCCTTTCATCAACTATTTTTCTGAAGATTCTTTTTTCTCCATGGGCACAATTCATTATTAAGATAATGTAAAGAATATACATGGGCTTTATTTATTTAGCCAGATAAATGCGACTTGGAATCTGTCTTACCTAAATATTTGTGTTATAAATATAGAAAAAATAGTGTAAATACAACAATTCAATTAAAGGTTTTCAAATAATTTATACCTAAGAGGTACCACTGAATTCTAACACTGAAGAGCTCCTGAACCAGTTACCTTTAAAATCAAATGAAATGCGATTTGTTTATTTGAAAAGCCTATAACCATTAAGCATTTATTTTTTACCTTCTTTGCCGTTTACAATAGTTTCAAAGCTTCCTTGAAAGAGATTGGCAGCACTTTACAAATACTACTTTTAACATTTTAATAAATTTAGTCCTTCATAGCCATTAAATACAGTAGTTGCTCACCCAGGTGTGATATGGAACTAACCTTGTGATTCCCTATTTTCTACATTAGAGATTGTGACCAGGCAGTCATCAGCATGATCTTTCAGAATTCAATTGCTAGACTGGAATGACTTGAAGACATTACATTAGCATTTCTTTATAAATAAGTCCCTGCCAACTGTCATCTGTGTACATATTCCGTCTGTCCTCACTAATGTAAAATGCATGATCTTACCCTTCTTTCATTAAGTTTCAGCACAATTGCATAACTTCCCAAGGACAGCAAGATAATATGACACACATGGATATTTGCTAAGACTACAATATCACAGTGACATCCACTATTTTGTGAAAACCCTTTGACTGAGATGTACATAAGTGAATAGCTGCAATTTGTGGCTGCTCAAAAAACACTTCATTGGCTTCATCAGGCAAAAGTGTAATGCAAATTATTTCCTAATTTAGACCAGTTCCAAAATATCCTTACTTTGGTTTTAAATGAGAACTTTTAAAAAATGAATATAATTGTTCAGCAGTATTAAATTAAACATTTGCAAGGGTTTATTTTTAGAATGGCTAGAACATTATTGATTTTGTATTAGACTTGTAATAGCAAGTGTGTTGAAATATAGTGCAAATGATGGAAACTTAAGTGAGCATGTTTTGTCAAATTAAAGGGTACGAGTATATTTTCAAATTCCTAAGTATTATAATAATGATTTTACCAGTAGAAATGCATATAAGACATTAATAAGAGATTCAGAATGAATAATCAAAATGCATATATTATACAATATTATCCAAAACCTGTACTTTGTTAATTTAAACTGTGAAATTATAGCAAAACCATTATCCCTTGTCCTGTTGCTCCAGGCCCTTGTAAAAAGTCTCTCTCCAGCCTTTCTGTAGGTCCCCTTCAGGCACTGGAAGGTCGCTATAAGTTCTCCCTGGAGCCTTCTCTTCTCCAGGCTAAACAATCCAAATTCTCTCAGCCTTTCCTCACAGGAGAGATGTTCCATCTCTCTGGTAATTTTTTGTGGCCCTCCTCTGGACCTGCTCCAACAGATTCTTGTCTTTCTCAAGAGATCCATGTCTTTCTCGAGAGATCCATGTCTTTCTTATGGTCCCCTTTTCTTTAGAGCATTGCTAATCTACTTCAATTGGCACAGAGAACCTGTAAGAACCAAGAAGACTCAAAGAAGTTCGAACTGAAGCCTCAAGCTGAAGCGATCTTTTGTTCTTCACAAATATGCCCATGCTTAATAATATCCTTCCTGTGTATCATTATTCAAACTTAGGTTTTGATGAGCCCTTAGGGTGGGTTAATATATACTATCAAATACCAATAAGTGAAACGACAGACATAGACTTCTAGTTTATTCTGAAGTTTTATGGTAGTAAGTCCTCAGATAATGTAAATATTTGCACATTTATGTTGCACAAGTTTATAATGTAAGCAGTAAAGTTTGTATGGATGCAGAATGAATGAAATGCACATGTCTGATCATCAGAAGGAGCATCAGAAAAAAGTTTAAAACTGTGACCTGCACTGGGAAGGAAAGGCACTGTTCTCACAGGTAGCACTGAGGAAGATGTTGCTTACATCAAGATGGAAAGGCCTGCACTCAAAAAAAGTCACAGCTCAGATGACTTCCCAGTTGAAGACCACAACCCCCACACAAGGAAGATGGCAACTAGGTTGCTACATATGCTACACACCATTCTTTTTTACTGTTTGCTCAAAAGAACAGGTTATGGAAACAAATTTTAACCATGTACCCACAAAAGAGGAAAAAAAATACAATAGGTATCAACTTAGCCAAAGATTTATGAAAGCAGAAATCAACAAGATTCTCAGGCATAAAATCTGGTGACCCCTAAAGGTTGCAAAAGAATTGTCCATAAACCTCTTTGTCATCTCCAGTCAAGAGGAACTGATGAGGGCTTGATGGCATACTTTTTGTGTTGCACGAGTGATCCTAGCCAGAATATGTGAGAGAGTGTGAATGCATAAAGTCCACTTCCTTAAAGATGTTGTAAATAAATACCCTGGGTTGAGTTTTACTTCACTAATTTCCCTATCATGCCATTTCACTATAGTGTCATATTACTAGAGTAACTGGGTAATATATTTAAAGACAGTATTGCTCCAAAAGATTCTAGTGTATTTCTTATGCTTATTCCCACAATGAAAGAAAGAAGTTGTTGTTGCAAGACTATGTAAAATATTACCTTACTTAAAATATATACTGCACAGGCAATTCAGTAGTTTTCTTTCCTTAGTTTCAACCATTGAATTATTTATGTTTATTGTAAATATTCTTTGGTCATCTGGAACTTTTAAAGTTCACAAATATATATTTCACATTTGATTCATTTTCTTCAGGTAAAAATTTACCACTTATTTCTGTATGTGCAGCTACGTCTTCCAGAAGTCCAATTTCTTCATTCTAGCTTTGATGCAGTTGTACTCAGATCAGTACTCAAATGCACAAATGTTAGCAAGAAAACAGCACAATGAATGAAGTAGATTCTTACTTGTGTAATTCCTCTGAAAGACAGTAATCACACCTAATGTTTTCAATTGGATGTGACAGAAGCTCAATGAAAATAAAAATACTGCTGCTTCACGAAGTTCTCGGGGTTTAGAGAAACGATAGTCACTGTAGTTCCTGAAGAAAGGCAAATACCAGTATCTAGATATCAGCATTTCAAAAATATCCCTAGGCAAAGTGAAAGAGGTCATTAATTGTATTGCCTCTATCCTTCTTTAATGAACATCTGAGAACTATTTTATGCTACAGAGAATGAATGCTTTTAAAAAGTTGATATACTAAAGTTATATATGAAAAAGTGAATAAAACAATAAAATACTAAGTATTTATCAAATATACCACCACATAAGGTAAAGTCAGGAAAACCCACAAGTCAGTTTTGTGTGTGAGCATGGTCACACACACTCTGCTTGCTATACGGGAAAATGGTCAGTGTAAGAGCCAGGCCAAGAGTCATTGCTGATCAGGTGCCCTTCCTGATCTTAATTTTTTTCTGTCACCTAAATATAGATCAAAAATAAAAATGCCCCAGCTTTTCAGTGTTCAAAATCTGAAAACTTCCAAAAAGAACAAAACCAATTTGAACATGACAAGGCAGTGTGCAAAATAGTTCTTCACATTACCTAGGTGTATTAAAAAATGACTAACATTAGAAGTATATTGAGACTAGTCTGTGAATCAGTTCCTAACTAGGGACTCATGTACTGGTGCTTGAATTATTGAATGCTATTCAGGCTATAAATCATGAAATGACAGACTAGATTTATAATGAATCTGTTTTGTTATATTTAGTACCCAGAACCCACTTTTCCGCTTAAAAAAACCCCAGACTTTTACAGCTCAACAGATCATCCCCTTCACCAAGTATAGAACCAGAGTTTAGAAAGGTGGAACAAGAAGAGCTAGAGAACTGGTGCTAAAAAGCAGCTCAAATGATGTATGTATGGAGAAATGTAAGTTTCCACACTTAGTCAAGAATCATAAGCTCCAGACTCACTCAGGACAAAAAAATCTTGGAATACTAAACCATGAAGATAAAAAAGTGCTAAGGTACAAATATCCTTCCCTCACTTTGGGTCTGATGATGTCTCACCTGGAAAAATGCTTTATACTTTGGAAATATGTGGAAAATTATAATAGAAAAAGAGGAGTGAATTATCCCCAGGGTCCCTTGTGGAAAAGGTAAATAGTAACCATTCTGTAAGAGTTTAAAAAGAAAATTAAAAACACAACTAGATTACAGAATAGATTTTTTTGTGAAACTGGAGAACTTCAGTTGCAGGATAGCTGTTTTAATTACTTAAAACAATGCAATTTCTGCTTTAGGAATAATTTATAGTGATAAAAAATCCCTATCCCTGCATTTTTGTTGCCTTCTTTATTAAAAAAAAAAATAAAATTAAATCAGTTATATTAGCCAATAGATAGAAGAATTAATTCATATAAAAAACCTTGCCCTGATATAACCTACAAATACTAAATAAATGACATTTTAAAAAGTTTTCACTTCTCAGCGTGATAAACTGGAATGAAGGAGACTATCAGATACATTAGCAAAAAAACCACTACGTCTTTCTCTCTCTTATATTGCATTTCAAAGAAATCAATACTTAGCCGTAGTTATGGCTCTCACCTGAACATTGCAGCTCTGTTGTCTGGCAGATTCTTGCAAACTATCAATTAAATTCCTAAAACACTTTTGAATTCTTTGTAGTAAGTTTTGCTTAAACACAGAAGCTGGGATTCTGCATTGCAAGTAGGCATTTAGGAGGTTTTGTTAAAAGTTTAAGAAAACATGTCATGTAACCATATACTTATGCAAGTAGTTTTCAAAACAATTTTTTATCTGTATAAACACAATTGTGTAGATAAATTGTCTGTTAAGCAATATAAAGTGTTGTGTAAACCCTGAAACAAAATAGCAGCCCCGTAACTACTCAGAAACAAATATTAAAAAATAAAATATTGTGACTTCAAATACTCAAAATGTACATTCCTTCTGCTATAAAAAGAAAATTTATCATTGATAAAACCATTCTTAACATCAGTTTACAACTTTTATGCATAAGGTTTTACCTGAAATCATCTTTTCACTAAAGTTAAAGATATTTTTAAAAATACAGTAAGACAAAAATGTATGCACAGAGCTTATGATACACACATATATGCATTTTCCAAAGAATACAGTTTGTCTTAGCTGTTACTATTTATTATCAAGTCAACCACAAGCGCAATAGCAAGGTGTAGAGGCAGAAATACAAAAACAGCTGAATCTATTTATCATATAATAAATGGCTTAAAAGAATCTTTGCAGTAGAATAAGTTTTGAGCAGTCATAAAACCAAACTCCCCCTGCTCAATTTATTTACTATTTTTTTTCTGAAAAATGTCATGAAGTCTCAAATTTCCATTCCAGAAGTCCTACAAGAACATCACAACTAGATTTTTTTGCAAGTTAAAAATTAAAAAATTTGCAAGAGCTACGCCTAATTCCAGAGTGGTTTATATTTTCTGAAGTTTTGGAACAAGGTTACACATATGCATGACCCCATCATCTCAGTGGAGGTTCAGCAACTTATGAACTGTGCTACCCTCAAAATCTTAAGGGCAGAAAAGAAATATCCCTTGTATATGGCCAAGACTTTGTTGTTAGCGCAACTGATAGTCTAATACAAGAATCATTATTAGTTCAGAACTAAGTATTACCAACCATCAAGCTAAAGCCCATTTTGAGTTGGTCCTGTCTTCATAGCTTTTTTTGCTATCACTGGGTATAACTTTTGTCCTCTGTGGAAAGAGAATTTAGTGATCACAGGAACAAGCAAAGATATCACAAGAGAAAGCAAAATGCAAATGAAAAATACTGAGCAAAGAGAAAGCTAGGCAAAGCTCATTCCTCCTCACACAATTTTCTTTTGTTACATTACAATTCTGAACTCGGGCTTTTGTACGAGTTCTTTCTTCAGATAGTGCATCCAGTGACCTACTGCAAGAGTTACACATGTTAGAAGGTTAGCTTAAATATATTCTGCAAATTAGAGTTCTGTTCAGGCTGAGGACAACATAACTTTTTTTTTTTTAGGATGGTACATAGCTTCATTTTTCAATAATCTGGGGGGATTTCAGGAAATCTATTAAAAAGTACCTCTTATCTCAGCTCCTCTTTCACTGTGGGAAAATCCATGGAGTTTTGTTATTTACCTGTAGGGATTTTTTTGAGCCAGAAGATCATCTTCATCACATAATGAAGGCAATACAAATACTCAGATCAAAGGCAAATAGATGCTGTCCAGGATTAGGCATCCAGAACATTTAAAATGTAACCACTGAACCCACATCCATAAAATAGATATAAAGATGAAGAATTTCACTAAATAAAATTCATTCTTCTGGACATTTAAGTTATTTTATTGTAAAGAAGACTGACTTTCCTTTTAAAAGTAGTACTATTTTCTTTATTAACTTTAAACTAAGATTTTTTTTTTTATCAAAGTACTGTACTGATAACAGTAATAATGATAACATACTGATAGTTTATAAAACTATACTTGATGCACAAGAAATTGAAATTAAAAATTTGTTTAGAAAGCATAGCTATTTAGCAATGACATGGCTTAAAGCAAAAAGACTTTTAAAAATAATAAATTAAATATACACATGTGTAATAACACGTTAATTTAATAGATTAAATGATGTGAAACTTTGCCAGAAGCAAAGCTATAAAGAAAACTGATGATTTATTATGGTATCTTTGGAACAACTATCATCTACCTGGACTTGTGCAAGGGGTTTGACGCTGTTTTGCATGACATCCTTGTCTCTAAATTGGAGATGCACGGACTAGATGGACGGACCCCTCGGTGGATAAGGAATTGGTAGCATAGTTACACTCAAAGAGTTGTGGTCAACAGTTTAATATCCAAGAGGAGACCGGTGACAAGTAGCGTCCCTCAGGGGTCACTACTGGGACTGGCACTGTTTAACATCTTTGTTGGATACATGGACAGTGGGATTGAGTGCACCCTCAGCAAGTTTGCAGATGACACCAAGCTGGTTTGGTCAACACACTGGAGGGAAAGTTTGCCATCCAGAGGGACCTTGTCAGGCTTGAGAGGTGGGCCTGTGTTAACCTCATGAAGTTCAACAAGGCCAAGTGCAGGGTCCTATACCTGGGTCTGGGCAACCCCAAACATAAATACAAGCTGGGTGGAGAATGGATGGTGGGCAGCACTGAGGGGAAGGACTTGGGGGTACTGGTGAGTGAGAAGCTCAGCATGTGTTGGCAATGCATGCTTACAGCCCAGAAGACCAACCATATCCTGGGCTGCATCAAGAGAAGCAGGGCCAGCAGGTCAAGGGAAGTGATTCTGGCCCTCTACTGTCCTCTCATGAGACTCCACCTGGAGTACTGCATCCAGTTCTGTGGCTCCCAGCATAAGAAGGATATATGGATGTATATCACCTAATGGAGTGAGTCCAGAGGAAGGCCACCAGGTTGATCAAAGGACTGGAGCACCTCTCCTATGAGGACAGGATGAGAGAGAAGAGAAGGAGGATTGGACTAGATATTGCCCAGGTATTCCTAATAAACATAGTAGTCCTGACAGGAAGACTACTGTATATTGAGGAATTAGTGCTCCACTAACAGCTGGCCTGAGTAGGTGCAAGCCTATACCATGCTGTACTGCACATGTTCTTTGGCCTCAAGGGCTTTGCTATGCTACACATACCCTTTGATGCAGCACAAACTCAGCTAAATAATTGTAATGGAAGATCCTATAGCTGATTCCCAACTGGCATCAGTGATGATGTCACTGGCATGTGCTTGTCTTTACTCTGAAATTAAGGAATATATTTTCATAAAAACATCCTCTTGAAGAGAAATCTTGAAAAAACTCTATACACCACAATAGCAGGAAACCTTACCATGCACAGGAATGTTACACAGCATGCCATTGCCTGACCACAAAGATCTATGTGATGTTGTATCGTCCCAGGTTTCCATCGTCAGGGATGTGATATTTTATAACTTACTATCACCTTTTCTGGAATATTAACGTGTGGCTTTCTTATTGGAATCCAAAAAAGAACCAGCACCTTCTGGTGCAAAAAAAACCCCCGAAACCCCCCAAAAACCCAACTCTGAAGTCTATGCTAAAAATCAATATAAAGCTCTCCTTTTATTCTATGCTGTTGTCTCTACAGGGCCCAATCCCAGGATACTGCATTAGTAATGTCTTCCAACATGTGCTTTGTTACATCATTGAAAGATTGCAAGATAACTTTACTCATGACCTGACTCTGAAAAGACAAAATTTCTAGTGCTACATGGCCTTACTGTGATAGTGAAGCTCAGAATTGCAGTTGATAGTATTATACAAGGGTAGATCCCAAAGTGTACGTTTTAAGAGCAACAAATTACTTCAAGCATCTTGCTATTTCCTTATACAAATATCTTGTGCTTTTTTGAATTCAGACAACACCACATACATCTACATGAGTAATAATTTCATTACTTGAATTATTAGTTCACTATTTTATTGACACCCCAACCTTCTTTAGACATGCATTTAGTTTCTGACATTTCATGGAGTTTTATGTTGCCAATGTGATGCCAAATGTTTTTTCAAATAATTTCTGAATATCGAGGTAAATCATTCTTAGCACAGCGTAGGACTTCCAAGGAGAAAAAACAAACACCCCACACATAATCTCATTTTTTCCCAGATTATTAGAGAGTAAACAGTTCAACAAATTTATAGATAGTTTAATCCTAAATATACCTATAATGTTATACGAATGACACTTATTGAATGAGCCATACAAACAGAGAATTAAAAAATGGGAAATAATAAAAGGCTCAAGAAAAACACAAACACACACAAAACAGATATTTATCCATTTGTTTTTAAAAGGGAAAACTTCAAGCATGAAGCATTGCTTATAGATGAATAGCTTCCAGGTGGACCTTGAAGGTTCCAGTAGAGAGCATTTTTGGGTTTTTCATTTGTTTGTTTGGATGTTTTAAGGTCTGAAAAGATCCCTTTTACCTATTCCTACTGGTTCAAAGACTGTGGCAGGAGAGACCTAAAAGCACGTGAGCAGTAGGATGGATCACAAGGACAGACTTCCAGCTCTGATTATGCAATTTTATTCTCACAGCTATTGTGAGACCCCTGTAGGTCATATTTAAAGCTTATTGCTCTGTTGCTTGCCCTCATGTACTTTTAATCTAAAGATCCTTATCTGATTCTGGACTGTGTATTTTTATTTCACTACACAATACTAATTTTTAGTTGGCACTTAAAAGATTACATAGAATGAGACAATTTCTCTACCTTTCTGTTCTTATTTTCTTTATTAACTCCTGTTTCATATAGATTAAATACACTGCTATTGTCAATTTCCTTTGGCTTAATAGTTAGGCTATGCTATTATTAAAAGAATCAACAGTAATCATGGAACACTTTGTCAAACAGAAAGCAGGATAAAAAGGTTTAGTTTCATAATGTTATTAGTGGCACTGATAGTAGAAGTAATGAATGGTTTATGCATTCAGAAAATCCAATAAAACTCATGAGACTAACAATTACAACATTGTAAAGCAAATGTTTTCTCTTCTTTCAATACCTGCCTTGAAAATATTTTATATTAACAGATACAATACTGGTATAGAACCAGTATCAGATACCTGTAGAGAAAACAGTTTGATCATGACATATGGGGCTTCAGATCACACCAGAAATATCCATTTTGTAATTTTTTCTTAACCAGATTTTTCAAGTATCAACAGGAAAAAAAGTAGAGGTTTGTTAAAAATATAAGTACATAAAAAAGACGCTGAGTCTTAGGGACTGAAAAATGAGAAAATGTGAAAAAACCCCAACATTCCCTCATGGATTTATGCCACAATTATATTAATTTTTTTATAAATTTCTGTTTCTTTTACTTGGCTATGGTGAAAGACAAACCATATTCTAAGGGAGCACAGCACACAACCATGATTCTCTGATATACTATAGCTTTACCACATACTTGGTAAACTTTATATCACAGTGGAATTTAAGGTGAGGTAGACACAAAATCAGAACCACACCACTCAGTAACATAAAATGCAAGCTCTATTTACTAAACAGGACAGAAATAGTGGGTGAATAGCCATTTAAGACATACACACATGTACACACAAACTATACAGAACATGTGTACACCGTTTAAGGTCTCCAGTCCAGCTGAGGTTAGCACCATGGATATGGTGGTGGAGGACACTCACTGCAGCTGGCTGAGATGCTTGAGTCCTAGCAGGTGTCCTGACCTCTATGTGTGGCTGTTCCACCTTGGGCTTAGCCTTCTGCATGGCTTCAGGTGCTTGTGGATGTATCCTCTCCTGAGAGGCTAGTTTGTTCACTATTTGTTGTTTTCTGATTTAGATGGTCCAACAATCTACCAGTGGCCTCGTTGGCTAAATCACCCCAGGCTAATCTCTGAATTTCACTGTAACAGTCAGTTAGCACAGTTTCCTGGGTGACTTGTTACAGGAATATAAAACTGTGATGCTTTCCTTCTTTCCCACTCATACCTAAAATATTAGAACAGGGCAGATGTAATCCAGAGGTATGTGACACATCTCTCCTTAACAATTATCTGTGGTTTCCTTGTTTTCCTGGCACATACAAACACCACCTAATGACACAGAGCTGGGTAGCATAGTCTAGGTCTCATTTTATCTGAGATATGCTTTTGGGAAGGCTTCACTCTGTGACATTTTAAATACTAGGTCAGTCTCTCACATTCATACACACAGGATTTTTTCATTACTGAAGAAAATATATATATTTTTGCAATAGCTTCATCTGTTTTCAAATAAATTTTAGTGACTTAATTTATGAAATTTTAAAATCTATATACCTTGTACTACATGCAATTGCTTAGGTGATTACATATTTAATTGTCCTGCATGATATCAAACGCTTCAACAGTTTAATTGAACTACATCAAAATCTATTTACAGTTACAGTTTGAAATTTTTTTTGAGATAATTATTTTTTTGAAATAGTAATTTATCTTTCTTCTGAACCAGACCAATATAGTATTAATTTTACCCAACCTGGCATTAAAATGAATTAAAGTATTCAGCTGGTATCATCTCGGTTTTGCTTTGGGGTTTGTTTGGGGTTTTTTTCTCTTCCTTTTTTCCTTCCAGTATATCAATCTTATTCAGAGCCCACTTTGTCCCCACTCATGAAAAGGCCTGCTAAGGTCTGCCACTTGAATCATATAGGATTTATTACATCATGTGATATTCCTGTGATGGAAACAAATTGACATTATTATTCCCTGGTTTTTATTTAAACAACAGAAAATTTTTAAGTGGTTCCTGTATGGTTTTACCAGTGCAAGTTATGGAATACAGAGGTTCCCTGAAGTTTCTTCCATTAGGCTGTGAATACTTCCTCTGATTTTTTTCTGTTCTTCTGTAGTTATCATAAACCCCAAAGCCTTCCAGTTCTTTTATTTTTTCATTTATTTATAGTTTTCAGATTCTTAGTGTAGAAAGCTCAAGCCTCAATGAAGTATTGTTACCACTAGAAGAGATACTTTTCTGGCCTGCAATATTTTATTAGAAAACAAATGTCTGAACAATTTTATGCAACCAAAAAAATACAAGACTCAGTGACTGGATGCTGATAGCTGTAGCACAGTAAACTAAAAACTTGAACGGTTATGTTGGATGTACTATATCTCATTGTTTGAATTTGGGGAGGTCAGATTTCACCAGGGAAATAAAAATTCTCTTACATTCAATAATATGGATTAGTAAGGAGTGATCACTTCCAAAAGGATTTGGTTGGAAATTCCCAATGTTACTGGTTAAGAACCAAGAATAATTCAGCTCTTAGACATTCTTTCCTTTAATTGAAAATTTCAGCTTGAAAATGACACTAAACTGCAATTTCATGATTGTTTGCAGTTGAGACATTCATTCTGATTCAGTGAACTTTGTTTACGCATCTACCATGTCACTTACTATCAACTTCAAATATTTAACCATGGACAAATCATCTACTTTTCAATACTACTGCAATATTTCAGAGGAAAATTGTGACTCACGAACTGCTATCCTGTTTCTATAACATGCTATCATAACACAGAATTGTTTCATTTTTAATAGTATCTAAAGCTGTTCCAGTTCATGTGTGTTTTATAATACAGTATTTGGAACTTGCATAAATCTTGTGTGGTATCAAATTTAATAATTCAACTAAGCACTTCTCATTTTTCTTACTGATAATTTAGTAATTCCCTTTTAATTGCGAAAAGTATTGTTTTTGCACATTCTGCAGATTCATTTTTGTTTTAAATACTGTGTTGTTGCCATGACAACCATAATATTAACATCCAGCTTGCACATAAAGATGGCTGACTGCTGACTACCTTTCACTTTGCAAGCCACTGTCTCTGGGAGGTTAGAGAAGGCTGATTTAGTCTGGTGAAACTTAAGACACAGAAGTTTTAACATGTACTCTACACTGTACATCCCATCACACTGTGTTGCATTACTCTGATTCTGTCTCCTTCCTTCCCGTTAAAGAACAGGGGTGAAAATGCTGAGAACCAGTCACCATGAGCTAGAACCTTTCAGAGTGAGGGCAAGGTGCCTGTGTGTAACACACCTCTGTGCCACCAAAGAGAAGGATCAGTTGGAATTCAGAGGGTTGCTATACCTCCTGACACAGCCCCAGTCTGCCTTAATGCTTTTTATTTTGCAGGAACTGAGCCTGTGACTTCAGCATTCATTTGCTTTGCAATCCAAGATTGAGGCTGTGTATTGTTTGCTGTGTAAGTTTACACGTTACAATATACTGATGAGTGTGAGCTCTCCCACATCCTCTAGAAAGAGAACCTTTAGACATGGTTTGATGCTCGACGGACCTGGTCTCTACTTGCAGGATTTCCTGTGTCTGCTCAGTGTCACTCACAGGTTGTATCAAGCAGCCCCACTGGCTAGAGGACAGATGGTAGATACTGTACCTCATTTAGACCTGTTACTAGAATCAAAGTAGTTTGTTTGTTTGTTTTTTCTGCAGGAGTCTCAAACAGAAATTTGCTCCACTATACTTGCCTATTAGCCTACTTTCTCCATACAATGAAAAATAATGCTCCATTAAAAAACCTAAAACACAATTACTGTGTCTGGAACTTCTACTTCTTCCTAGGACTGAGAATTAATATATTCCCTTTCTCCCAGTTTCTCTGATTATGCACCTCTGTTACACATGAACAGTCAACGTTATTGTTAGCAGGTTCAATTAAACAGCCTTCATTCTACTTCCTCACTGCCTTAGGCAGTAGGTCTCCAATATTTCCCAATTCTGAATAATAACATTTCAATGATGACACCTCAGATAGAACAGAGGGAGCTACAAGGCAAGAAGCAAAGTTAATTTCTTTTTCGGTAACAATCATCAATCTTTCTTTATCTTTAAAAAAAAAAAAAAATGGAGTCACATTTACAAAGTGCTCGTGTATTTGATATCTACAATTGATTTTCAGGAATAAACTGCATTAGAAACAATATTTTTTAGTCCTTCACAAGACCTGATATCAAAATACTTTTCCCTTTTTTCATAAAATCTAATACTTTCTAGTTTTGAGTTCCAGTGTTTTCCTTGTAATCTCATTTAACTGCTTAAATTGTCACCTGATATATGCTACGTGGAGGCATGGAACAAAACATCTATTCAAAGTCTGGTAGAATAACATTTTGATTAGAAATGCTAATCAAAACCTACAGAAGTATTACTGAGAGGGAAAGGCCCACACCTCATCCCTCACATCAGGCTACATTTTGATATAAATAAATAAAGTGCTTACTCAGAAGGTGTCCAGACACACTGTCTGTAAAGTATATCTGCTGATTTTCAGCTTCTATCAGTTGTAAACCAGGGGCTTCTGAGGTCTGCCCACAAAGCAGACCACAATAGGAATGGACTCATGCACAACTGTTTCTTCTTCCTGCTGACCTTGTGCAAGAAATGCTTCATCAGCATTTAGACTGCCCATTAATTTTGAGGGCAATATTTCTACAGTGTACAACTTTGTTAATTACCTAATACTTTAAACTGACTGTTCTTAGTATAGAACTGTCTCAAAAGTTGTCCCCTTTCTTCTCTTTTTCAACAACTTTTCATTTGTAATCTTTAGAAAATTAGGATTTTCCCTGGTGCATACAAAAGCTATGGTTAAATAGGAAAGGACTGTAGTGGAAACTATGCTTTGCTAGTATGTGTGAATTTGTCTTTTCAGGTATCCTGCATCTCTGTCATAAAAATGAAAGAAACACTCCTTGTGACTTTTCCTTGTAAACATACAAGTAGTTTGGGATCAGAAAGTTCATAGCAGGTAGGATTATGGCAGATGATACTAAGACCATCATACAGATCACCTACCCATGATTAGTGCATGTCCACAATATCAGCATGGCCAAGCAAACGTAGCGAGAGGACATTGCACAACCCCAGTCACACAAGGATTTTTTAAATGGGCACACTGGTAAACCCACTGAAAATACCTACTCCTTCCCTCCAGCTGCAGTCACAGGCTTCTGCAGAACTCCTACATCCACTGAAGGGTCTTCCAGTTTCACATCCTGAAGGCTGTTGTTAGACTATGAAGGAAGAATCACACCTAATGCGGTTGGCTCTGCCTGAAACTTGCGGCTGTTCAAACAACTACGAGACCTGTGTTTGGACCAGGACTTGTGGTCCTGTAGTGTCTCATTGCAGTGTTTGGCCTGCTGATTTTGAAATAGAAAACTGGACATCAGTATGCTTAGTGCTGTACAAAATATCTTTTACTTGGAGCACCTTATACATCTGCATAAGAATGCAGGCAAGCTATTTCAAAAGAAGGATTCACAACAGGATTGGATCCTTTAGCTCACATACATCTTGCCTGACTTTACTTCTCCCATCTAGTTCACGGCTTTTCCATCAAAATATTCATGAGTATTGCAGCAGCATTCTCTCAGCCATACCCCAAGGCAGGTTTTAAAAATAGATTTGGCTTCTCTCCCATGCTCTACGTGGCACTGACACATTTTCTTGCTGTATCTCAGTTCCTTTGACATAAAAAAAAAAAAAAGACACCAGAAGAAACAAACTAACCAACCCAAAAATCTGTAATGGGAACTCTCTCTAGTCCCTATTGTATAATATAGACTATTTCCTTCTACCACCCCTCTCTCTCCATTGCCACACCATCTGCTGGTAACACAGACCATCTGATAGGTAGTGAAAAGGTGCAACATTCATTCTGCTAAATCAGAGCTGCCTCCCAGCTGTTCTATCCTTTTCCTGTAGTTGGTCTCCATCTGCCTCCACAGTACTCTCACACACAGACTTTCTGGATGAGCCCTGGGTACCCACCACCCACATTCAGATGAATAGTTTCTAGTTCTCCTTGAGCCATCTGTACTGTACACTTGCATCTTGTAGATACTGAGTCAGACTTTGCCTGCACCTTCATCTTTTGTGTTTAAAGTCCTGTTTCTCCTCTATCTGTATGACACAGACAAGCATGCATATAATATGTCTGCTTTCCTATCATGGTGTAACGAGAGCTTTAGAAAACTTTCTCCTCTCCTCAGTTTATCACATTGACCTCTACTGCATGCCACTGCTACCCAACATACCCAATCACAACATACTTAATTACAACATCCAAATCTCCTCCTCCATTTAAATGAATGCACCTGTATACCACACTTTATTTTCCAGGCAAAGGAAACCATAACAACAATGGGAAGTTTCCATGCTTATACTTCAAAGGATGTCATGGACTTAGGGAAGAGGCTATGAACTGTATGAGTATGAACTCCCTATCTCTTTCTCTTACCACCCACTCATCTTCTCAGCACTGTGGTTGTTCTCCTCCAGGTGAAGGAGGAGGATATCTTGCTTCCATGTACAGAGAAATCTCGGTACAGCTAAGGAGAGAGATTCATCCAGACCTGCATCCAGTCTACTCATGGCCAGTCTCCTCATAGACTGCACCTACAGTGTGCTTTCCTTTAACCTCAGGTTTCTCTCCCCTGCAACTCCACCCTGCTGTGAGAATGAGAGGCTGCTCTGCACCCCTAAGGGTGGAAATACATAGAATGATCCTCTAGGTGTCTGTCCAGTGCAACCACAGAGCAGTACAACAGCATGAAAGAGTGCATGGAGTTACAGTACATGGAGTTACAAGGCCTGTTCGAATATTGTTGGAGGGCAGAAACATGCCCCAGAGATATTTTAACTGCTGAACTGTTGCTGGAAATTGTTTGGGAAGATTGGTGGTCAGCATAGGCCAAACTGATGCAAGTAGGATTTCTAACAACCTACTTGCATAGACAAACTTGTTCTACTTGTGGGGAATGTTCTCAGGTGATGTAATTTACTAATATAGCTGTAGCCTTTAGGACACACAGACACAGTGGTGATTAAACTAGGACTTTTTTTTTTTTTTTTTTTTCTTCTCCCCAGCTGTGCTAGTTTTAAGTTACAACTTCTGTGTCGTGGTGAAATGGGTATATGAATTATGTGCTACATCAACGATTTACCCCAAAAGAAGATTTATGGAAAAAAAAAATACTAGTGAAACCATACCACTGTATTTATAGCTCCTTCTTATGGTACCTATTGTAAAATAAGCATCTACAGGGAGAATTAGAACAATGTAACTACAGCAGTAAAAACTATGTCAGTAAATTTTCTCTGTAGACATATCCTAAAGCATTCATATGCCAATAGAAATGTGTAAAGGTTGCAATATTCGCATGACCTAGGATTGTTGAGAAATTGCATCTGTGATCATGAGTGTAACCACACTGTAACTGTTTTTTAGTTTGGTTGTACTGTTCAGTTTGTTAATTCATAACGTATGATTTTCTCAAAGATTTATGCAGCATGGCCCTTAATTTTTAGATTATTTATTAAAAAAACCCAAAACCAAGCCCATGCTGTGTACAAATCAGAACTTTGTTTTTTTATTATCTGAGAGGTTCAAAGTAAAATTTCTTGCACTTGTGTGGAATAGGTAAGGGTTATATGGGAAGAATAATTAGAGTAGGAAGGAAAAAAGAGGTGGCAGTTTTATAGATACATTTCCAAGTTGAAAGATGTGTGCCTAATGATATTCAAGTTACTTTAGTACCAGTATTTTACAGTATAAAAAGAAATAGAATTTGGTTGAGGAGAAAGAAATGAAAGTGGTCATGAAAGTTCTTTTCTGAAATCTCATATCTTGACAATATTTATTTGGGTTCGCATATGCGACATTTGTACTTACCACAAACATGCCAAACATGCTTGCAAATTCAACCAAATGTTCATCCATAAGCAAACAAAAGAGGTCATGAATACGAATGAAATTATATGGTAGAATCTATTTATAACTATAGTTACCAGACAGATTTAGCTGCAATATACTTAGTAATTAAGTGGATGTTTACTCCTATTATCTATAATCAGACAGCAGGCAATGAAGAGAAATCTAGATAATGAAGGTCCTCATTCTGCCCCCCCTACTGATACTGATTTCAAAGAGAAGTAGTCAAAGACAGCACCAATACATATCATCTGTAAAAACAGGATAAATGGTATTTTGAAGGAAAAAAGTAAGATTACAAAGCAAATAATGGTATTTTGTGAAAGATTTATGTTATTCTACATTAGTTAAAAGTAGAAGACAGAATTCCATATTTGTAGGTGAACATTTTACACATCACTGGGAGAAAAAAGAGGCCATTTAGGTACTGAACAGAACACACAAGTTCAAAGTACATACATTTAACCACAAAGGACTACAACTCAAAGCTGCAGGGGATGAAGTACAAGGAACAAGGCTTTCTTGTATTAAAATCAAGATGTTTAAGCACTGTGCAAATATTTCACAATAATAATCTTCACAAGAAATCACAAACAGGGAAAAGACTGAAATTCTATCAGATGAAAGAGTTGTGAGGAATGTGTTCAGAAATGCCATTGCTGATTGAGTAAGCCCAGCTGCTGCCTTCTAGATTATTTATCTATACAACTCTTTCAATATGCTGTTTGTCAGATTGCCAAGTGATAATTTCAGTGAACTAAACTCCTTTCCTTTGCAGGAGAGGCACATAGTTGGAGATAAGAATAAAATCTGAACACTAAGCCATTTAAATTAAACTTATGAACAAACAATTATTCTGTTGCTGAAGTATTTTACATCATTTTGTAGAATAAATCAAGACCCCAAAATACAAGTCAAAACACCTGTAGTCACACATGAGAATTTGGACTGGGGAGCTCTGTTTGATTGCAATCATCCCTTAATTTGGATACTTACACAAACTGAAACCAGAAAACTAAGATAATTCCTTTCATTCAAAAATCCCCCACAGCAACTCCAAAACCACAAAGATCACCCCCCAGCCCCCCTTCTGTTCAGCACAGTGCAATAATTCAGACTACGTAGCAGAGCTCAGAGAAGAAAATTTTGTTGAAATAAAAGCAATGACCGCCTTCTTCCTTAGCAGTAGGAAACACTCTTTAGGCTATAAATGCAAAATGAGTGAGGACTCACAACTTCTTTCAGCAACATTACCTGCTAACAGTCACAGGTGGGAGAAGAGGCTTCCAGAAAGCACTACACCTGTATCCCTGTGGGTAAAGGCAGCAGCAGGCTAACATGGCTGGCTGTTGAACCTACTGAGTAAAGGGCATTCAAAAAGAGACCAAGAAAAGCTGAGGACAAGGGAACCATGGATATTGGAGATTTGAAAAAAATAGTTTAAAGTAAATTCTAAGTGCAGGTTGGAATAAATAATGACACTGTATGTTTGGTATGAGAATTTACAATAACATTTTGTAATAGAAGAGAAGTTCAGGTGCTGAAAATAGAAATATTTTAATTGGAAAAGACTTTGAAGTTTTTTGCTCATTCTTTGTTCACTATTGTGCAATCAACAACAAATTAAGTTTTTGTTCCTGCAAAGGTAAGGCTTCCATACACCATCAAATTAATAAATAGGGATTTATTTCTGAAGACACCTTATTTGTAAAGTTCATATGTCAACTCTCTTATGGCTGAGTTTCACAGACCACAGATTGGACATGGTAATTTCCCATCTTTCAGTCCTTCATAGCACCAAAACAAAGGCCTTTCCTCTTTTAATAAGTCTTCAGGGGTATCTCTTGATACTATTTTTGCCATAATATCTATCACTTGTATATGCTGGTTTAATTTGTACTATTAATGGGAGATCAGTAAAATCATAAGTTAAAGATATGCTCCAGATGTTTGGAATTCTGCAGACATTAACACCTGTAAGCAATGAATAGATACCTTGTATTGTATTAGCTTCAACTTTTAGCTGCAATATTATAATTACTGTGGTATGATATACAAGAATGCTAGTGATAATATACTGTGAGAAGTGACATTATGCAGATGAATACTAAGTGATATGTTCCAGCTAGATAGCACTTAAAAGTCACAACACCTCCTTTTTCAGAAAGTAATACAGTTCTTTTTCAAAAAAGAAAACTGAGTTTTGTTGTAGGACTAATGCACATAGTTACAATACAGCTCAGGAATAAAAAAAAAAAAAATGAACTTGACTGAAAGTGATCTTATTCACTACTTTGAAACGAATATGTCAGTTCCATCACTGTTATGCCTAGCTCCTATCTTTAATCATTATTAAGATGGGAAAAACCTTCCTATTAAATTCTGCAATGGAGAGAAAAGAAAGTAAACATACACTTTATTTCAGACAGCTTTGAAGTAACAACATAATTAAAGCTTACAGTTTTTGATGCATGGTGGCCTCTTCTGTTTCTTTTAAAATAAAATCTGTTTTGACATGTCTACAGATAAACTTGATTGGTCACAAAAATTTACAATTTACCTGCTTTTATTACATAGCTACTTAGCAGATTGAAGTCTCTACTCAAATGTAAGCTGAAATGTCTGGGTATTACTAGAAAAAAGAACAAGGGTGAAATTAGTATTAGAGCAATCACAATTTCATACTTGAATGGGACTTGCAAAAGATATTGAGAAGTCCAGCTGAGTTATAGCAACACTACAATACAATCCTATAGTACCTTTCACAAAGAATCTCTAGGTGCTCTCCAATTTAGCACAATTCAAAACGCCCTTAAGTAAAATCTTTCTCAGCAGTTCTGTTTTGAAATAGCTTTCTGAAAGATGTTAAGACAGGGACTTTTGAATACAAAAATTGATTTTCTTCTTCAAAACAGCAATATTCACTAAAAACTCTAACTTGAAGATGTCCATGGTAGACACCAATCAATGAGAGAAATGTTTCCTTTAACAAGAGTTCATTAATAAGCTGAAGATATAGCAGATTAATTACCTGTAAGAAAACAGCATCATTTCATGAAGAATCAATGAAAACTAAAAAAAAAAAAAAAAAAAAAAAAAAAAAGTGTTCTAAGAAACACAGAGCAAGAAAGAAGAAGTAGCAAGAAGTGCAGCACTGAGAGTGTTCTAAGAAACACAGAGCAAGAAAGAAGTAGCAAGAAGTGCAGCACTGACTATCAGCCTTGATTCCCAAGAACATTATGATGGTGGAAAAGATAACATTGAACTGCAGTAAAAAACATCTGGATTGATATTACTAAAGAACCCTTAATTTTCTTGCTCTCCATTTATTTCCACAATCTGTCTGTATGTGATGCAGAATATCAAATAAACTATTTTTATCTGAAAAGCTCCTACAGCTCAAAAAGCCTGTAAGCAGTGGTTGGAATTGTTAGAGGTGATGTCACCAATCAGTTCCTTTCTTCATCCCATTAGTGCTCAGCTTTTTTTGCTCTTAAGACTTTGTACCTTACGGCCACCTTCTTCACATTTCTACATTGGTAGTGAGGTGAAATATTACCCTGTTCTGCTTCATTTAGTATCATCACTGCACCACCTCTCTTGAGAGTGGTCTCATCCAGAGGAGAAAAAAGGTAGAAAGACTGAAGCTTTCTCAGTGCCTTGGTAATAGAGGATGGGGAGGTGAATAACATAATGCCTTTCTTTGTTTTAAAAGCAGACCAGAAGAAATCCAGGAAGTCATAGGGTGTTAATCCTGGTATTAGCACGTGATAGAAAACACATTGGAAAATAAAATTAGTGGCGACATAAAGTTAACAGTGTGGGAAGGAGCCAACATAGCTTTTTGAGAGGAAGATATGACCTCAGGTCCCACTGGAATTTTCTAACCAAATCAAGAATCATGTAAGGAAAGCTGGTTGGGATGACATTATCTACCAGATAAAAAATGAAGCAAAATCTTCTTCTGTCTTTTTGTAAAAGAGTGAAATGCATCCAAAATAATGGAAATCTATAATAGGAGAGGGTTTTTATATTGAAAAATAAAACAGTGGTTTTTGAAAACATAAGAAAATAAGATGTTTAAATTTTTTGTGTCTCACTTTCCCTGTTTTGTTTGTATTAGCCGCAAGTCAGAAGTAAGAAAAACAAAGATGTGAAGAATAACTCACTTGCATTTATCAACCTTCAAGTTGAATGTTAGAAAGAAACTGCTCAGATTTCATTATAATACAAACTAACTAGTTTCTCAAAAGTGTCCTTTTATGCATGGAACAACACATTACAATGTGACATTTGTAATTAAAAAAAAAAGGTGCAGAATATTTTGGAAGATTAAATAATCTTTGAGGCTCTCTTTGACAACATAAGGAAACAAAAGACAAAGTTCCCATTTTGCCTCCACTTCAAAGGTCAGAAAATTAAAACAGTTGGCTAACCTGAACACAAGTTCACAAAATGTGTATAACACCTTTGAAGACCTCTACAAATTGATGGCAAGCATTGCTGTCCAATTCTACTTTCATAAAAAAAAATAGTAGCATTGTTTTAAAATAGATATAAAATGTTGCAGAACTAAAAAGAGTAAAAGTATACTATGCTCTTGGAAAGTACTCTAAAGTACATTCTAAAGAAAAACCTTTGTTTATGTCCAAGGTAGACCCGTAACAAAGGTGAACAGGATAGAATTTTTTAATAGTCTGAAAAACATTAAAATATAATTATGTATTTTCCATTAAATCATTGATATAATAAAAGAAACCAACCTTTATTTGTTCATCACTTATCTGAAAATGTGTATGACTAATACTTCAGATATCCAAAAGAAATAATAAGCCATAAATTTGTTAAACATACATATTCAAGGAAATAAAAACAAAAAGTCTACTATGCGGAATGTTCTCATAGTAAAATTTTCAGAAAACACTGACATAATATTCAAAGGCTCTTGATTCCACATGAAATCTAAGAAATAATTAGGAGAAGGATGTATATTTATTTGTTGGGAAGTACAGATACCCATTTCCTTATGTTCTTATTTTACTAAGAACAATTATAAAAGTGAAAAAATATGAAAGGGCATTTCTCACATCAGTATTTACAGTCATATTTCTCCTTTAATAACATCACAGGACAAACTATACAATTTTATTGTAAAAAATGTGTATATTTTTCCATTTGCTGTTAGCTGTTCAGATAATTATGTTCATATAATTGCCAATAACAAACATATCCCTGAGATCAAGTACTTTGAATACTCTCTTACCAAACTGATTTAAAATTGAGGTGTATCTTTTATTATTACATTCAGGTTAAATTGTCATTGCTATTTCTTTGGATTAAGCTTGTAGAATGAATGTTTTGAAACTGAACAGCTGCAAACAAAAATGCACAACTTCAGGATGTAGTTTATAGAAGATGATGTTTGAACTGAAAGCACCTTAATCTTATATTCACTTTCAAATAGATTAAAGTTCATGGTTTATAACAGAATTTAAATCTTAAACAATTTTTAACCTGTATAGACACTAGAACTTGAATTGAATTTCAAAATAGTGTTTTTCATAATTCACATTTCATGTCATGGACTTTTCATAACCAATAAAAAACATCTTTATTTATGTCTATTAGCATAAACTTTAGTATTTGAACAGCGTCAGAAAAAGACCACTGTAGCTGAGAAGAATGATTGCGGATCCCATGCCTTTCAGCACAGCATGTCACACTTTCTAAAAGTGGCTTCTACTTGTGTGACCTCAATTACAAAGAATAAAAATCTTACTATTATGAAATAAACTAACTTCATCATCTGAATCTGTAACTTCAGTTTTGTTGTTCCCCTAACTACGAAAACAGCTTTGTCATTGAAGTGCTTCATTTTAAGTGGTTATTGTTTATACTAGTGCATGGAAAATGGCTCATTTCCTACTGTGAGTCCTCCTTACAATGATTAGAGTTACTTGTATTTTAATGTTAATCCCAGATTTTGAGTTCCATTAATATTTTGCACACACGTATGTGATTTTACTAGAAAAACTTCACAAATTTACTTAGGACAACTTAAAGCATTCAAAAGAGATGGTATTTAACTGAATCCAGATTTCAAAGCTAACTGTCACTACATGAATGATCCTTTAACCTCCATATTTCACTAGGCACATCATTTATGCAGTTCTGGTTTTAGTTTTGAACTGTGATAGCTCTGTTAGAGATGAATGAAGTTTATCAAGGATGAATCCAGAGATGAGAAGACAGGAAAAAATTAATATAATCAGAAATTAGTAGATTCTTGTTATGTACTTGATTTGCACTAATTACTACATTTCCCCTACTGAGTCCCATCTTCACCTATCACAAATGGTATGGATTGACACAGCAACTTCTTGCCAGGATATTACTTGAAGTCTAATGCTAACTCATTGTCAGGAAAAAGAATATCAACTTTTCCAACATTCTTCAATGAAGAAACTTACAACTTCTTTGCAAAATTATGAATCTAACGGAGATGAAGTAAACCAGAGATTTCTGATATTCACATTGTACCATACATTTGTAAGTATATAAAGGTTGATTTTAAGCTAGATAGCCCTTTAAAAACTTTGTTATTTAGATAGTATTGGAAAAGTATATTTTTAATCTTGCTTGTTTTGTTTCTTGAGGTGTACACTTCATATGACACTGTAATGGTATTCTGCATTGTTGCTGGTCAAAACCAATTCTTCTTCCAACAGAAAAAGAAAACAGAAGGTAAGGGGAATACCTGCAGTTAGTATCTTATTTGTAAAATTATGATTAAACTTCTTTCTTGTCCCAAATACCTCCCCTTTCAAAACAAACATGCACATTTGCCTTGCTGTAAGGTCTATTATACATGTATCTTACAACACTTCACAGTTATTCCATCATAAATGATTTGCTGTATTCCTTTGATGGAGGCAGAAGGGGAAAAAAAAAAAATTGCTACAGCCTGATACTGAATGATAGTTGGAACAGCACCTGAGTTTCTGTTCTACTCTTGTAGAGTTCTGATCAAAGATAACTGCTAGAAAGAAGTTAAATTTCATATATAGTTTTTAGAATTAGACTCTGACAAGTTAACATCTCTTCTCCATATCAAATGTTAGAATAGTCAAGCTGATGTTCTAACACTGAGAATCAAAAATTGGTTGCTGTCAGAGACCCTATCTACAGTATGATGTTGGACATTCATAAAAATTGAGACATTTACGATATATAAAAGAAATATCTTTTTAAAAGTACATGAAAGTTACAGAAGTCTTTATATCAAACTGCTAATTAATTCATGACCACTCTGGTTACCTCCTCCTGTCTAAGATATTGGATAGTTAGAACACCAGCCAGGTTGAACTGCACACTTTAGCAGTCAGACAGACACAGTCCCTGCAGGGATTGGCTGTGGGGAACAAAGGACTGAGATTTTACTTCACATGTTGTCAGTAAGTTGTAGAAATAGGCTAAGCTTAGCACAGGACTAGAACAACATTCAAAAGCTGTTTGGCATGTTAGTCATCTCAGATCTATCACAGCCTACAGTCTAGCCACTTGGTCCTAATTTTCACAGAATCATAGAATCATAAAATAGTTTGGTTGGAAAAGACCATTATGATCATCTAGTCCAACTGTAAAGTTTTCTTCCTACTACCACTTCCTTGTTAGTTTCTGAATTTAAAACTTCATTAGAAGGAATTGCTCTTTCTTTAAAAGAGACATGAGAAATATGCAAGTCCATGTGTTCGATGATGAAGTGGCAGAGAGAAGTGGTCCGTGAAACCCACGGAGTAAAATGCAACATGCAAAATGTATGGAGTAAAAAAAAAGAGTGAACAAGAGGAAACTTATGCAGAGCTTCTGCCATTTTCTGTAAATAAGTCTGGAATTACAGTTTCTTTGAAAGAAAAAAAAAAATCTTTTCCTGCACAGTGACATTGAAAAGGCCAAGATATTTGAACAAGAAGTATAATGAAATTTATTGGCAATATCTCAATGAGACTACACACCAGCAAAAATGCTTGAGCAACGGCACTGGCAGCTGCCTGCTGAGGGAGAATTCTGCAACAGAACAGTTGGCTTGGAAAGGGGGAAGGAGGAAAAATAACTTCAGGGACTGGAAGCCAACCATCTCTTTCTCAGAAATCAATCTCACTGAGAGTCACAGTAAGTCGGCATGCTGGAAGATGGGAGACACCACAGAAAATGAAATAAATTGAGCAGCAATAGCAAGGCTTTGAAAATTGCTCTTCAACAGGCATGCTAAAAAAGCAACAAAGTATAATAAAATATGGACAAATTTTCTTTCCTGGAAGTACAGCCCACAAAAGAGTTACCTGTTTTCAAAGCTACTGAAGAATTTAACTTTAACCACTCAGATTTTATGGCTTCAACTGGAATCAGAGAATCATAGAGTCATTTAGGTTGGAAAGGACCTTTAAGATCTTTGGGTCCAAACATTAAATTATAGTTAATTAGAGTTAACAACAGTTAATTATATAGGGTTTTTTTGTTAAGTCCTTTCTTCATTATATATTTGAAGTAAGATAATTGATGTAAGTTAAGCTTAACCATCAATAAATAGCTAAAACTAACAGTAAATTATTAATCAAAACTAGCATCCCGGGAGAGAGAGGAAGTTTACCTGTACTAGGATGTAGATGAGAAACAAGTTGGGGATCAGTATCCGAAACCAACTAATGAGTATCGCGTCTGGTGTCAGTTCAATACCAGAAAATAGGTATATATATTTGTTCTATTTGGAAGTATTCTGTGTGTATAGAATGTAAGACCATATTGTGCACTGAAACATCTTGGTAATTTACCAAGAACAGGGGAGTATAACCTTCAGTGAGACTAGATGTCTACCAGCTATTCATATATGGGGAAGATTCTTACTCTAGAAAAGACATATTTATATGTTTAAAGAAGTGAATCAATATTTTCGGGTTTAGCTGTGTCTGTTGTAAATACCACTAAGTGTGATGACAACTTAGGATGTTATGAACAAATATTTCATTGCATTTTACATCATCCTGGCTCAAGGCAAAGTGAGGCAACTAACTGATAATAACAAAGCCCGTGACATGGCCAATTAACCAACTGGATCATCTTATCCTGCATTTTAGATCCCCAGCACATTGCCTACTATATCAAAAGAGAGACACAATGTGCCCTTTTTTTGAGCTGTATAGCCCAGAAAGTGTACCAGAAGAGGATGAATTTTCCTCACACCCTGATATGCACTCTGGGCTGCTTGTTTGAATTCTGAAGCTCACAGGAAGTGTAGCACAGTGGGAAAAAAAAAAGTAATAAATGAATACTTATATCAATCCAAGAAAAGAAAAAATGCTATATTTAGAAAACAAATTTATTTTCTGTGGCAACTGTTCATGAACAAAGCTTCTCCTGGACCTACCAGAAAGTTATGAAAAACAATGAACCATGGATATTGTCCTTGAAAATAACAGGTAGTCACATTGGAATAAAATTGGGCATGTCTCTTCTATTAATGCCAAGAGGACGTTTGAAAAATTCCACTCTATTTTTTTCTGGCTTGTGAAAATGGAGCATTTTAATTTGGAGCTTTCCTGGGTACTGTCATTTTTTTTTTTTTTTTTAACTATATATTGTGTGGTTAGAATATCAGTCTTACTATTTTAAACCACAGGAAAAAAATATGACAGAAGGAATCACTACCACTGTGTATACCTTAATAGTTAATGACACTTTTTTTTCTGTTCTATAATTTGTAAATGAATGCACTTTCTCCTGGTTTGACCTCTGCTAGATGCATAACACTTGGGCTTGGAAAAAAAATCTGAGATGTTTCCTAAATTTGGCCTGGAAAAAGAGGAGAAGAAAAAAAAAAATAGTCAGAGAGAAGGGCAAATTATTAAATAAGACAATATGCTTATAGGTAAATTTAAAGAGAAAGTCTAGTTTAATTCGTTCTATAGTCTTATTAAAATAATAAATGCCTCTCTTAAATGACTGCTACACAGACATGAATATTTTTTGTTAACCTCGATGAAGTTAACATTCCATGGACAGTACCATTTTATGCCACTTATTCCCCCAGGATTGGATTTCATTATGCTTATTCATAGCCTCTAGTGAGTTACTATGCATGAAGATTAAATTATTCTAATGAGACCACTCATAAAGCAAAGAACAACCAAAATGAGTGAATGTGGCAGAATTTTACGTCTGATAAGCATGGTGATACTTTAATCCAGCACTTCAAAGTTTTCCTCTGCTTGCATTCTCTCCCCTTGAAAACTTAGACATCCATTACCATCTTTCAATAGCAGTCTACCTTCTACTTGCTTTAATAGAAAATGTTGAGGCCATTGTAAGACGTAAGAGACTAGAACTTGGAAATGAGAAGTGTACGGACACTGGAAGCAAGGACAAGCAACACAGGAG
>NW_010319602.1:0-23627 GCF_000700745.2 Antrostomus carolinensis | reverse complement strand
AAATTCATGTAGCCAAGGCTCCAGCAGAGCTCAAGCTGACCAATGCTATGAAGAACAATGAAAAGAGCTTTTTAAAATACGTTAACAGCAAAAGGAGGATCAGAGATAACATTGGTCCATTACTTGATGAGGTGGGTCACCTCAAAATAGGGGCAAAGACAAAGCAGAGGCATTTAATGCCTTCCTCACTTCTGTCTTCAACACTGATGATGGGTCCTAGGACTCCTGGAACCCTATGTTGGAAGGTTGTGACTAAGGGAGATTATAAACTCTCAGCCAACTCTGAAGTTGTTTGAGACTTGCTGCTTCAGCTGAATGCACATAACTCTATGGGGTCTAATGGGATTTGTCCCAGAGTAGTGGAAGAGTTGGACTATGTTATGGGACCTCTCTCCATTATTTTTCAACTGTCTTGGGAACCTGGAGAGGTCCCAGTGCTGTCAAATGCTGTCAAATGCTGTTCCAATTTTCAAGAGGATGTAAGAAGGAAGACCCTGGTAATTACAGGCTGTGCTGGTTTTAGCTGGGGTAGAGTTAATTTTCTTCATAGTTGCTAGTATGGAGCTATGTTTTGGATATGTGCTGAAAACAGTGTTGATAGTACAGGGATGTTTTCATTACTGCTGAGCAAGTGCTTACACAGAGTCAAGGTCCTTTCTGCCTCTCACATCACCCCACCAGCGAGGAGGCTAGGGACACACAAGAAGTGGAAAGGAGACACAGTTAGGAATAGCTGGCCCCAGCTGATCAAAGGGATGTTCCAGACCATATGATGTCATGCACAGCATATAAAACTGGGGGAAGAAGAAGGAAGGATGGGAACATTCGGAATTATGGTGTTTGACTTCCCAAGTAACTGTTATACATGATGCTGCCCTGTTTTCCTGGAGATGGCTGAACATCTGCCTGTCAATGGGAAGTAATGAATGAATTCCTTATCCTGCTTTGCTTGCACAAGTAGCTTTTGCTTTACGTCTTAAACTGTCTTAGCCTCAACCCACAAGTTTTCTCACTTTTACTCTTCTGATTCTCTCCCCATCTCACTGTGAGGGGAGTGAATGAGCGACTGTGTGGTGCTTTGTTGCCAACTGGGGTTAAACCACAACACAGGACTGTCAGTCTCATCTCATTGCCCTGGTAAAACTGAAGAGATGGTTATTCTGGGATTTACTGAAAAACACTTGAGAGACGATGCAGTCATTGGTCATAACCAGCATGGGTTCACAAAGGGAAAGTCCCGTTTAACTAATTTAATTTCCTTTCATGACAAGGTCACCCACCTAGTTGATCAAGGGAAGCCAGTAGGTGTGGGGTTTTTGGATTTTACCAAAGCTTTTGATACTATCTCTCACAGTATCATTTTAGACAAAATGCCCATCATACACTCAGACAAGTCCATAATATGTTGGGTGAATATTTGGTTGATGGGCTGGGCTCAAAGAGTTATAGGAAATGAGAGTTACACTAGACTAGTGGCCAGTCACTAGTGGGATTCCCCAGGGCTCAATTTTAGGGCCAGTGCTCTTCAATGTTTTAATAAATGATCTAGATGCAGGAGTCAAATGTACTTTAAGGAAGTTTACCAATTAGGAGGAGCTGTGGACTTCCTTGAGGGTAGAGAGGCCGTACAGAGAGACCTGGATAGACTAGGGAGCTGGGCTATGACTGGTCATATGAAAATTAATACAAGCAAGTGCCAGATTCTGCACCTGGGACAGGGTAATCCTGGTTATACATACAAATTGGGGGAGAGGAGCCCAGAGAGCAGCGCCAGAGAAAGGGATCTGGGTTGATAACAAGTTGAACATGAGCCAACTTTGTGACCTGGCAGGCAAAAGAGTCAACTGTATCCTGTGTTGTGTTAAGCACAGTGTAGCTAACTGGTCGAGGGAGGTAATTGTTCTGTTCTACACTGCACTGGTGCAGCTCCACCTCGAGCACTGTGTGCCGCTTTTGGCCCTTGAATAACAGAAGGACATCAAACTACTAGAGTGTGTCCGGAGGTGTTGAGGTCAAGACTTAATGAGGAGCAGAGGAGTTAACTTGGTTTGTTCAGGTTAAAAAGAAGGTTGAGGGGTGACATCATCACAGTCTACAACTTCCTCAAGAGGGTCAGCGGAGAGGAAGGTGCTGATCTCCTCTCTCTGGTGATCAGCAATAGGACACAAGGAAGTAGTATGAAGCTGTGTCAGAAAAAGTTCAGATTGGACATTAGGAAAAGGTTCTTCACTGAGAGGGTGGTACAATCACCGGAACAGGCTCCCCAGAGAAGTGGTCATGGCATCAAGCCTGTCAGAATTCAAGGAGTGTCTGGATGATGCTCTCAGTTATATAGTTTAGCTTTAGGTATTTCTGTGAGGAGCAGGGATTTGGACTTGATTATCCCTATGGGTGCCTTCCAACTCAAGATATTCTATGATTCACCTAAAAAAATATATAGTAGAAAAATGCTGAAAAAGGTAGGGAAAAAAAAAAATCACTATGAAAGGCCAGTAGAGTTCTCATATGAATACAGGACTAAATATTTTGATATGACAGCTATTTCCACAGTAAAGGAAATTTTACAATTTTGCTAGCAAAACAGCCATCTGCTCTGGGTAGCAGTTAACTACAGTTCAAGCTGAAATGAGTTTCCTCAGTGCATGTGTCAAATCTTTGACTCATGCAATAATTTCTTTAGTCCCCATGCACATGAAAGGCTCTCATTCATACAAGCCCAGATATTTACAGAGGTACCAGATCTTCTTGTATTGGCAATGGACAGTGGCAATTTTACTTTTACTTGTTCAGTTTTCCGAGTAGCTCTCACTGCTCCTTTTTTATAGTTTTCTACATTTAGCTCACACCAATTGAGGCAGTGTGAGCATCAAAACATTTTTACTGTTGCTTTTCCTCTCTTTCCTTTTATAGATACAGAAAATAGGTCTGCTATATGTTTTATTCCTTTTTGGTTCACTTGTTATTTATGCAGTGCTTTCTTCTCAATAGGGAGTAACGCAGTTTATAGTAGCTAGGACTGTGACTCCAGGCATTATATTCTGGGCTTTTTTTGCAGATGTTTTGATTTCTTTCTACTCAGTTATTCTGTCTTTTTTCATGTCCAGTATTACCTCTTTCCAGATTCATAGTAGCATCCATGCCCTGAAATAGCTAATTTTTAAGCTTACAGTATTCTTCTCCTAAACTGGTTCACATCTATCTTGTTAACTCTATCCTTTTTTAATTAACAGGTACTAATACATTGAATTCTGTTTTGCTTTATTACCTCTACTAGTTAACAATTTTTTAAACAATATTTTCACCTATGATCTTTCTCATAGATACTAAGCTATTTTTCTGCAGCACCTTTGGCTCTTTCATCTCAAAGTCAAGTATTTCTTCAGCTACAGAACAACACTAAGCTTTCAAGCATACTGGAATGGGACGTTATACCCAAGTCATACTACTAATACAGTAACATGACTAAGATTGCTTTTTTAATGGGAAGTAGGGGTAGCCTTATAGCTCACAGCTGTCAAAATTAAGAAACCTTCTCCCTCTTCCCCCTCACCTTAAACCATATTCTGCACATTTCTGGCCCTTCTGTAAGCTGCTTTAACATCTCAACAGAAAACAGTTCAGAATTTTTCCCCTATGTAACAGTACATTAAAGCGGCCATGAAAGCATCTAAGCTACAAAGGATCTGTCACAAAGTACAGTAAGAATGTAGGGCTGTTGATAGGGAAAGGATAACTGAAACACCTTGTTTAGCAGCAGTAAATTGTTAGGTTACCTGTCTATAGTTTATAGAACTGTATTCTGTCAGGTGAATTTATCAAAGTAACATACCTAAGGTAGTATTTCCATAGCAAGATGGCAGACAGAATTTGGTCTATAAATAACACATCACCTCACTGGATGTGTGACAGGGATGATCCACCCACACAGCCTTGAACCCACAGGAACCTTCACAGGATCAAGAGCAACAAAATGCCTTTTTTCCTTCCACAGCCTAGAGCTGATATGTATCAGCAACCTCTGCATTAACAGAAGTCACTGTCATATCAAGGGACATTAGAATAGCATGGGAACAAACCCTGAAATGTGCAGGTAGGTATGTAGTCAGATTGGTGACATTAATGAATCCCAGACATGATGAGTTCAATCTGTCCATTCCTATACACAGCTGGGTACATTTTTTTCCCGTGCTTCTAGTCTATTACATGTTTATTTTTACAAATACTTTATCAACATGAGTGAGAATATTTTTTCAAAGAACCAGTTTTTAGCAAGTCTTTTAGTCTGAACATGCAACGTGTGTGAGTCTGTGCATATGTGTCTATGCACGCACACACATGAATGCTCAGTTTCTTGACATGGTCTTAGGAAACCGTCCATTATGTTTTATTGTCAAGAAAATGGTCCTGAGATTTTTTGACTACGTTTAGGCAACCTCCTGTTTTGTTCTCTGGGTATACTATTCTGCAAAGTTCATGCACTGGTTATTTTAATTTCAATAATGTTTCTACTGTGAATACCTAATCTGTAGGCTGAAAAAGCACTTTAAATAATGAGGTCTGTTACCACTCTAACCTGACAATAAGGGCAAAAAAGCAAGTGTTATATCTTAACAATTTTCAATGACATTAATAAATTTGAAAGCTGAGTAGCAAGGTAACCTCTGTACTCTTAAAGTTATGTAATTAACTTCAAAGATGAACCTTTGTTAAAAAGCTCTGATCTTCTCATAACATTTCCAGTTTGCATGGGGTTTTTTTGCTAGTGTAAAGATGATTTTGATTTCCTCACCTGAAGAGCTGTGTCACAGAAAAATCAGACATCCAATATGAATTAAAGGATAAGTTTCAAGATACCAGTCAGGTTAATTAGTACCTAAGTTTTATATGGTTTAATTAGCTGATAATTCCTCCAGTTTGATCTTTCCTCTTTTTCAGTCGGTAAATACCTGGCATCAACTTGGACTTACTCCTACAGTGAAGTATTCCACCGTGTTATTGAACAGTCTGTTGTTGCTTTGTGCTTTGAATACTCAGCAGTGGAGAGAAACGTTTTCTTTCACAATATCTTTCCGATATCACTCTTAGAGGAAACTTAAAAATTGCTGAAAATATTTGGGAAAAAATACATTTAGTACATTAAAGAGAGAATGTTCCTCCTCATAAGATCCAACAGGCTAATAGTTAAGGAGTAATCCACTTGCAAGCTGTGGTAGTCCAGCTAAAAGACCCATCTTGAAGTGTCAGATTTTGCTTTCAGTGTAGAAATCTGAAACCAGCTTTCTAAATCTCTCAATGTGAATCCTTATTTATTTTATATTATGTTTATATGAGGAAAAGCTGAGATCCTTTCAAAAAGAAATTGTAGAAATTAGTATGTCTTTATTAAATTCTGGTACTGAAAAATTAGCAATTGATAGGCAAAAACTATCAAGAACAGACTAGAACTAAACAGAGAACTACTGTGTTTTTCTCTTCTACATACAAAAGCTATGAATGAAATAGTGTTAAAGAGAATTTTATTACTGTGAAGTTAGCTTATGCTTAATGTAAAAACATGTGATACTGTTAGGAATAAATGTACAATAAAAATGTTTGCAGTTAAGCATTAAGAAGTGATTGTTTCCATTTCCCCATTTATTGATTTGAACAGACTTTATTCTCAGCCTCTTGCCTTTCAAGAAAATAAACTATGACCTTTCAGTTTAATTTTTTTCTCTGAACATTCAGTAATGTACAAATCACATATTACCATTAGAAATCCTTTTATCTCCCCTGTAACTTGATGCCTGTGTGCAGAGTGTGATTAAATTAACACTGTGTTTAGAGAATTTTGCCAATCATCATCCCTATTATACAAGTAAAGTTCTGCCTTTTATTATCTTTATATTATTATCTTTCTATTATTATCTTCCAGTTGTTTCAGTCAAAAGTCTAACACTACATAGCAGAAGCATTTTTCTGAAATGACCTCTCTGTTCTGTTAATTGGCTGTGCTAATTTTTTTAGCATTTGATTCAAAAGTATAAGATGCTTTTTTATGATATGGTGTGATAAAAAGGCATAAAAATCCATATTTATGCATATTGTCTAATGACATTTTCTTTTCTCTCTGTCTCTTTCAAAATGTATGAAGAAGACAAAGCTACTACTGACTGTCTCCATAGAGACACCATGACAGTATCATGAGAAAACATTTTTATTTCAGTACCTAATGGATTTGCCTCCTGAGCAAAACCACTCAATAAGGAAAGTGCCAGGAATAGAAAAGCCATTCATTACAGTGTGCAGCTTATTGTGATCTGCATTGGCTTGGTCTGTGATAAGTGATTTAGCACAGTGTTTAGAAATGTTGGAGAGACAGATTTTTCTCAATTTGTTTACTTTGCTAGATTCAGGGATTATTTAAGTTCACAGTCTGGTTTAAATAACACAAAAGAGCAACCTATTTCTCTCAGTATAGGAAAATGAATATTTTGCTTGGCCTTGGAACAAAATTTGGTTGAAAAAAGGAAGGTATTTATTTGAGGAGGCATTCTTTATAATTTAACTGATAACTATCAGAAGGCCTTTTTAATTGAGAAAAGTAGAATTGTAAATATGTGATGACTGCTTGCAAGACTACCACTCTAATCAGGAGTTTACTTGGGAAGTCAAGGCTATCCACAAGCTAATATTCAGAGCTGCAATTTTACATTCTTAAAGACAGAGACAATACAGAGTCTTAACATTTTTCACTAATTTAAATATACAAATGCTTAAAGGAAGTTCATCACCTCTAGATGTCTCCCCTATTAAATATTTCTAATTTCCCTCCAAAGTACAGTGTGGGGTTATATATCACATGCTAATATACAATGAACATTTATAGTACATGTTAAACAAGTCAATTCATCATATGAACAGAAAAAAAGACCAAAACAAAATATACTACCCTCCAGATAATTTAGGCATCTGAAACCAGAAGTGATTCAGTAAGAATATATGTGATATGGAAATTTTTAACTTCTTATGATGTTGTTATTTATGGATTTTTTAAAGTGTGTAACATGGATTTTTAACTCACTGGATTAATCTTAAGTCTTGTGAAATATCAATTAACTGTTACAAGGGATTTCAGGTAAAAAGCCATTTCAGACTGGCATTTCTGTACTTATAATATTATCAAGTAACAATGACACCCGAGTGATCTGCAGCTCTCCTGTTTTTTTTTAATATCATAAAACCACTAAATATACAGTGATTTTGAAAGAGGATATTATCTTTAATTCTACTGTTACCACTGAGGTTACATATTACTCTTTTCAATCCCATTCCCTTTTGTGTTTATGAGCAGACTTCCAGAAACATCTTGCTAAAAAAGACCCAACCCATACATCATCATCAATTTAGAAGCGCTGAGATTACTTCCTTACATCAAGTTCCACTCCTTTTTATAATACAGTAAAACACTTTGTCTCTTTCATTAGTTCTATCATACATATAACACTACAGAACGTAGCTTTAAAGTACGGAGTTGGAGTTGGACAATAAAATTACCATTTTAAGTTAAAAATAACAAGAACCTATTACTATCATCTCCCACAGCTCTCTGTGATAGTCTGTTAAATGAAAAGCCACCAAAAAGTTGTACTTCAAGTCTGTCAGAAGATTCTCATCCCTATCAATTGATGTCAAAGTCCAAATAGACATACTCATCTGAGAATCGCTAAACCAAATGCAGTAATCCAGTGCATTAGATACACTTATGTTGTTTGAGAAAGTCATTTAGAAATGCAACTATTTTATTTTCTCACAGACTAGCCCAAGGCATGTGCTTCTTTATTATGTCTATTTTCCATGAAGTTGTCAAGTCAGTGACAGAGTATTTAATACAAATTTTAATTTCATATTGCAAACTTCAAAATTAATTTATCTATTCAGGACCTTACCTTCAGGAGCTGACACTTTTTGCCTTAGTTTTCTACATTCTTTTGTCTGTATGTCTTCAGTTTTAAAACACCCTTTGTTTGTCCTGTGGTAAGGAAATCTGCAATTCTGAAGTGATGGCACCACAGAAAATTAAATAATGTAGGGGTGTAAGATATAAATTTAATAATACCTTACAAACCTTTAGGAGATAAAAACACTTCAGAATAGTACTGATACTGGAAGCAAGAACACTTAGCTCTAACACTTTGCATCAGTGACGTGATGCAGAGTTGCCTTTGAAAAATAGTCTCCAACTACATAACATGGGTTGACCATACTATGTAGTGAAAATATAAATCAAATATGAGGAAAATGCCTTTATCAGACAAGAGAACAATTTTGTAGAATTCTTTAAGGAAGTTGTTAGTCATTCAAGAGCACAAGTTCATAGGTTCTATCTAAAGCTTTATGATTATATTATAAAGTATAGAGTAAAAGGTATGAGTATTCATCTATTCCTCACAGAAACCCAATCCAATAAAATTCAGGTTAACATCTGGTCAGACATTCAGGTTTTTAATAATAAGTTTGGCTTATAAATGTTATCTCAACATTTTCAAGAAAGAAAGGGGCAAGGGAGGAAAGAACTACTTCCCATTATAAGTTCCAAGTTTCCTTTTAAGAGAGTCAGATTAAGTTTGGCCAGTTTTACTAGCTTGGTAAATTGAGTAGCAAAGACTCAGACAGGTTTACTGCCTGCATGGCACAATCCTAATATGTGCATTACAAAAAAGTGCTAATGGAGGTATGCCAGTGGCAATGCACTGGCACAACTCTGTAAGGATGCTAACATTATAATAACAGAATGCTTTCATTTTTATTTCTTCATTTTTAAACAGTAATCTCCTTATTAAACAATGTTTGCATCCTCATCTGGATGCTTATATTGTATACCTGTCACATGGCATCAGGTCCTGATGATAAATAAGTATCTTCCTTATTACTTCCACCTCTATGTCTTTGCAGAATTGTTCATTTTCCACCATTCTCTCAACTTTGTTAGTCTATTTTTGAGTAGATAGTACATCTATTGGCCAGATTTTTAAATAGTATTTATTCTGAGTGATGCTTTAGCAAAGCTGTTATAACAGTATGCATAGCAATCACTGGTCCTGCCAAGGCCTACAGTACTTAATTAATTTATGGTGAATTTAGACTGTTGTAACTGCAATTGAACTAACTGTTTTTCCAGATCTTGTGGAACATGTGGTACTTACAAACACCACCCTGACATTTTGCCTCTGACTAAATCCATGAGACTCATTCAGTGGCAGTGATCATTCTTTACCTTTATACTTTTGATTTGCAATGGACAGGTGACCCTGGTTATTTACGCTTCTTTTAATGTAAAATAATAGAGAAAGAGTTCTGATCCAACTACATAAATAAGTCACTTTAAGAAAACAAATCTTTAACCATTTTTTCATCTAGCAGTCTGTAAAGGTCTGCCCAGGGCTGTCTGATTAGAAAGGAAGGTAACTGACATTAATTAATTTCATTATTATAACAATGACAAAGAAATGAAATATTAATGAAACAAATATTGAGTAATCATGCTTAGACTTCTTTCTCCAACTTTGGGTATCCATAGAGGACTTTTGCATATTATTTTGATGTTCTGTGTTGAGGAAAACTGTGGCTGCAGTGAGAATGTTTTGAAAAACACTGGATATACTACTTTCAAAAGCCCTAATAGGAAAATTTACTATTTTTTTTTCCAGTTGTGAAATAAAGTAATACCAGTAAACTGGTATTATAGACTTATTTTCAAGGGCAATCAGAGTGTACACTGTTATGTTTGAAACTGGGAACTATTGAGAACTGCAACAAAAAAGCCAGAACTACACACCTAAATAACTGCAACATTTTGGCAGGAGCATGGAATGGTTCCCACACAGTGGAGGTTGCTGGAAAATAATTTCTGTTCTATCTATTTATATCTTTTAAGTTCTCAGCATAGACTTAATTCTTTAACTTTAGATATAAATATTTGGAAAAAAAGAAAAAAAAGAAATCACATTAGGTTCTCAAATAACTTAAAGTTACCAGTCAGAAGTTACCAGACTCAGTTACCTGAGTCATTGTCTGAAAAGAAGGGTTTGGTCCAACAAAAATAATTCCTTCTAGAAAAACCTCATGCCAGCCTGAAGATTATTGTGAAGGAAAACTGTCCAGTACCTATAATGAAACTGAAGCTCTCTCTTTCTAGGAAACCAGATGGGGGATTTGAACTGTGGAGTCCTATTCTGGTATATGTGTATCTTACTGAGTTTGATTTAAGCATTTCTGTTAACAATTCTGTCACTTCAGCTCTTCTTCTCAGACTGTATTATAGGTGTCCAAAAAAGAAATGTTCCATTTTGAGTAGAGGAAAAAATTTTCTTTGAACCAACATAAACTTTGTTTTTCTTCCAATAATCTATCTATCCCTTAATACCTATTGTTCCAAGACTTTTTTGCATGTGTATGTGTGTGCATGTATGAGAGAATGAGATTGTGTGCATATACAGAGAGAGAGAGAGAGATCTGACAGGATATGCATCTATAATATGCTCTTTAGCTACTCCAGATGCTAGTAAATATGAACCCTCTAACTATTTTTAGAAATTAGTAAAACCTCAATTTTTATTTTTATTTTTTTTTTTTTTTTTCAGAATGCTTTTGTTACACTACTGTTGAACTAGTGTCCATCTTGGATGGAGAGGCAATACACATGGTTTATCAGCCACTGCTGTATTAACGTGTAGGGGAGGAGATAGATGCTATCGCTTCATCAAGTAATATTTGACAAACAGTTATTCCTACAATGGGAAGAGTGGATAACCTTGATAATATATATTTCAGTCACTCCATTATCTCTCCAACTGAGATAAAGAATAAGGTCAGTAAATCAGACCATCACTGTTTACCAGTCAAAGAACAGGATTTTGCACAATTTTCTTTCTCCTATCTTTACTACTGGAAATGTCAATTACTGTATGAACTTAAGGTACTTTTTAAAAACTAGTTTTTCTAAGGTTAATTCTAACATGCTTTCAAAAATGCTTTTTGCTCATTTTAAAGCACGATGTTAACTTCTTCACTGTGCTAAAACAAACAAAACCAAACAAAAAAAACAAACACATAAACACACAAAAGACATATTTGCAAAACTGGCAAAAAGAACCTAAAGTTCTCAAGGCTTTCCAGCACACATCAGTGGTTTTTTTGAGTTACATTAGAAGTTAGATTTGTACCACCCAAATAATCAATGGATGTGTCCTTGAACTAGATGTTTAGTCCAGATCATATTGTATTTAGTCTTCAGCATATATACTGTATGCAGAAAGACTATTGCTGATTTGAATAAAACTAAGTAAAGAATTGCATTCAGTTTGAATAAAGAGGGTAGAAGCCATAATTACGCAAGGTCAGATTTTGCCATGCTTAATCAGTAATTTTAGTAGTGAATTATCCTTATTCAAGACTAATTACTTCTAAAAGGTAAAGGTTGGAAACAGTAGCCAGAAAGCTAGTTCTTTGAAATACAGACTTTGCTACCAGAATAATAGAATTCCTCTTAGGTTCTGAATATTAAATTTATTCAAGTAGATTCACATACCCACTCTCTTGACTTTTTAAATTAAGAGCCCACATATTTTTGTATGTTTACATGTGTGGGTAATCCAAACTAAATGGGTAAACACAATGACAGCCATACTATAACTGTCAATGCAGAAGAAAAAAAATCTAGGATGGACAGAGGCAATAAAGAGGGATGGAAATAGGCAATAAGGAAAATAATATGCGCAAACACAGAATGACGTATTTTCCAAAATGTTTTTGGCTTTAGTTAAGTTACAGAAATTACAATTCTCAGGCATTACATTTTCATTTATGAATGGATTTTTTTTCAGAGACAGTATTTCCTTCTTTTTCTGACTGTGTGCAAAAATATTTGTTAAAACTCAGCTTTATGCTGAAAAACTGTTTTGTTCGTAAACATGTAACTGACTGACTTACATTATTGAAAGCTAAATCTGGGTAGCCAGCTATTTGACTTGAGATTTCAGGGCAAGAAGTAGAAAAGGGAGAGAGAACCCTTAACTCAACTCATAGAAAAGGTAATAAACAAAGCAAGAATACATCAAATACATTAGTTGCACTAACTATATATTCTATTCCTCAAGACATATAGGTCTGTGATAACTTTTAGGTAAATCATACTCTTCCCATAAAGTAAGAGCTAAGTCATTTCTGCCAAAAAATGTAAACAGTAGTCACTTAGGTCACTGAAATTGAAGCCTGAAATATAAAGGCTTTTTGCAAATACTGATAATGATAACAATAATACAAGCAATGAGTACTTGCACCCCCAGCTATTGGGGCATGCCAATTTTACTCAGTGACTTGCCAGTAAAACAGCTGATAAAATTTAACATATGCGCCACAGACTCTACTATTGCATGAGCCCATGCAATATTAGTGTCTGGATTCTGCACACAGTTCAAGTTGACATCACAGAAAGAATGCAGTAGAACTAGCAGATACCATAGAATTAGTAGAAATTAGGAAAAGCTCTATGAAAAATATCAAGTATATGAAATAGCTTCTGCCTTAAGAACAACAAAACAGACAGTAACTGTTCAGCTTGGAAAAGAGATAACTGGGGAAATAAGACAGATGCCTGCTTGTTCCTAGGCAGCCTAGAGATGAAGTGGGACACATTTTTCACCTTGTGCTAGAAGGTCAAGGTGCTTTTACCTTGCAGTCTGAAAAGGGAAGAACACTTACTGTGCAAAGAAAAGCAAACTTCCTTTAAACTGAAATACAAGAGAACTTTACAAAGTGGAAATTAACTCATTCTAAACTGTGAATCTGAAGTCATCTTAAAATCAAATAGTTTTAACATGAAGTCATAAAACACTCAAGGTGTGCTAAATGTAACCATATCCTTTTCAATATCATCCTGATTTTTAGCTGAGATAGAACTAGGGGTTTTTTTTTAGTAGCTAGAATTGCACTGTATTTTGGTTTCAGCATGGGATTTGTTGTGAGAGAAACGTTGATAACATACTAGTGTTTTAATTTTGACACTGGTGAAGGACTTCATGTTTTGCTAGTCTGCAAGTGCAAGATCTAAGAAGGCAAGGAATATTTAAATTAATAAGCTAAATTGGCATTTGGATATGCCAATGGGATATTCCAAATATTCCATATCATATCACATCATGTCAGTATATTAACCAGGGCTGACTGGAAAGCAGAGGGATTTTCTCAGGGATCACTGAGGCTCAATCTTCCGGGATTGTAGTTTTGGTTTGTGGCTGTCATTCCTCCAGGATCATTATCTAGGAACGGGCCAGGCTTGGTCAGTGGATGGTGAGCAATTGCACTGTGTAACAGTCATTTACATACTTTATTATTATTATTTTAATTTCATTATTATTTTAGGTGTTATTTTATTTCAATTATAAAATTATTCTTTTCTCAACCTATGATTCTCCTTAACCTTGCCTCCAGTTCTCTCCCTTATCCCTTGGGTAGGGCAGGGAGTGAGCGAATGGCTGTGTTTGGCTGCTAGCCAAGTGAAACCACCATAAATATATTTAGGAACCTTAGTACTGTATTAGGAATCTAGTTATAATAAATTAGAAAAAGGAAAGAAAAGCAGAACTTTTACCTATATCTAGCAGCTCTCAGATCACAGTGTTTCATTGTAAATAAGAAATGTCTTGACTAAGTTACATGATTTTATGGGGTCTTTTCATTTGAAATAAACTTCCCTTCTGTTTTATATTATAATGTTCCCCCATATTGAACTTGCCATTAAAGTTAGCTATGGAATAGAGAGAAAAACTGCTCTGAAAGGTTATTATTAATGTTTAAAACTCTGGGGGTTTTTTAAGAGAGTATTTTCTGACCACATTAAATGGATCAGGCTGGAAAGTACTCCTTAGGCTATTACCATTATCAGCCACTGACATTAAATAGTTGTGTTAGAAATACCTTATTTTTATTTTTAGATTTTCAATTAATGACACAGGCTTTTATTTCAAAAAAGAAACAGAAAGTCTTGTAAGAAAATTGTTAAATTGACTGATATTTAACATTTTCTAATCTACTTCCAGCAGTATGGAGTATTCTGAATACAGTTTTAGTTTTCAAACTATAAAAAAAATGAGACTTTGCTATTAAAAATTCAAGGCTGTCTGTAAGCTATATCTCTGTAGTGATCTTTATTTAGTATCTCCAAAGTAGCTGCTTATTCAGCAATTTTAGTGAAAGAAAGAACCCCACTCTTTTTGTAATTCAAGTGACAAAGAAAAATGTCTGGAGGCAGAAGTGTCCAAAGCTGATTTGGAACAAAATATAAGGACTAAAAGTAGAGCTAGAAAACATATTCTGAAACCTGGAAATAGTTCTAAGATAGATGAAGTCTATTCTTAAGTTTTATTTTAAATTTCAAGGTAACTTTAAGTGTTCAGCTTTTTAGACAGTAGTGTGGTCCACAGTTACTGACAGCTATGTTGGAACTACCTTGCCAGTTTTTTTCCTGTACTTTTCATGCTCAAAATATTGCCTTTCATATCTTTTCCCACATTGAAGAGATGGTGTTAAATTATACAGCAGACAAAAGGAAAAATCAGGAAAAAAGCTTAAGTGGCATAGGTGAAAGTGCTCCTAATTTTAACTTATTCTCATCATGTTATTCACTGGTCAGGAAAAGACAAAAGGAAAAAGGTGCAAAATTTATTTATTTTTTCTTTTTTTTAAGGACCTTATACACAGAGGGCGAAAAAAAAACCTTTATTGAAAAACATTATTTTGAGAAACACCTTTTTGCAACATCATAAAATATTACTGGTAAAAAAATTTCATTCCTTCTATTCATTAACTCTGCTAGGCAGGAAAAGAAAGGAAGTTTAAACCAGCAGTCAGAATGTCTGAAGTTATATATTTATCATACACATATCATATATTATTGCCTTGACATATATTTATAGACTTATTTATTATATAGTTATATATTTAGTAAATATAAATCTATAAACATATTTATATATATATCTATGTGTGTGTGTGTGTATGCATGCATATGCCCTTCACACCTTGAAGCTTTCTACTACTCTTCTATGAGACTTGAAAAAAAAAAAACCCAAACACTATCTATTCCACTTTCCTGAAGGAAAGAGTTATGAAACACAAGACAGTTTTAGGCTCCACCGAAGTTCTACATTTGAGAAGATAAACATGTCAGCAGACCTTCAGAGACCCTGAAGCTTGGTATCTGTTTCACCCAAACAGTTCCCACAGATTTATAGTGTGATGACAGACAGGTCCAGTGCCAAACAGAAAGTCTGAAAATGTTAAATTTGGGCACACAACCCACCAATGGAGATACAGATGATATAGCGAAAAGCATTCAGACAAGCCTGACTCATTCTGCAGTCAGCTAGATCTTTTGTGCTGCTCAGAAGCACCTCTTTACTAGCATAACTCTAAGAAAGCTGTCAGCATCCACTCCATGAATTGGAACACAAATATGATAGGACAAGAAATGACAGTATTTTCTATTAGTGCCTAAGCAAAGTGAGCCTATATTGAGCCAACTGCATTTCTGAAGCAGCCTATGGAGACAGTGCTGATCCTATACTTATGGTTTAGTAGCTCTCTTCTGGTCACATACGGGAGAAACAGAGAAGCAGATGAACTGCTGCTAATTATTGCTTATGCAGTAACACAAAAATATTTCCAGAGAAGGTAGATATTAGAGCTATGATAAAGGACTAATTAGAGACTTTACCATAACAACATTGTTTTCACTTCTCATCATGCTAAATTTTTCCTTATGTTATCAAAAGTACTGTGTAAGAATACCATTGCCATGTTGTGATGAAGTTCCTTGTCTAAAAGAAAGAATAGCCAACCAAGAAAATTGTGAAAGTATCTCCACAGAGAGGAGTAAATACAGTTGTCTTATGTCCCCTCACAGCAGAACATGCCAAATAGTGCACGCAACTGCTGTTCAGGAAAGTCAGCTGGATGGAAGGAGACTGCTCTGAAAGAGGCAGATCTAGAATTCAGTAGACATGAAATGAGGCAGATGGCTGTTCCTGTCATGAAGGATATCTCTATTTTGCTTTCATGGCAAGATCCTGAAGACGTAGATGTGTCCAGAGAGGATATTTCTCTCTGCATCTTGTCAAGCTACCAGATGGGACTACACAGTTCCAGACATAAGCAGGATGAGAGGTAGAAAAGAACACAATACTAAACTGATGGAGATTTGCTCAGGCATCAGGTTCAAGTGCCATGAATTACGAAAATGAAAACTCATTACTTTATTAGAAAAGAAAGGAAAGCTCAGGAGATGATCCCACATTTGGCACTGTAATGTATTCTATATGCATATAGATATATCTATATGTGCTAAATCATATTTTCTCCTGTCTAGACTTCATTCTTAGTGTCAATATGACCTCAGTTTCCTTGGGTGGGAGGTAGGTGATTGGGTTGATTGCCCAAATAAAAACTTTTAATCTCCTTTAATGACAATATGTTGCTTTTTTATTTTACCTTTATTACTATCCAAAATGGATGTTTCATCATTCTATCGAAGAGTTCTTATGAATGATAATCCTTTAATGATACTTACTGTAATAAAATAATTATCTCTCCTACTAGTATACCAACAAGAACTGTTCAGCAATATTGAAAACACTGGTTTATCATCATCATTTTAGTCACAGATCCAAAACTCAGTATGGAATGGTTTAACTCCATCCCAACCAGATGCAGACGATGCAGATATGAAAGACTTGCCAGTACATAGTTCATGTCTGAATATCTACAATCTGAATATTCAAAAGGTAATTCAGTAATGAAAAGTTTATAATTTTTTTTTTTCTTCAGCTTCTGTCCATGTGGAATTCATTCTGAAATTTTATTGAAATCAGTTTTCTAATTATTTATTAATGTATTTATCCAATAAATTATATTAACTATCATCAAGAAATTAATCAGTTAAAGATTTCATTGTTTGATCTCCTGCTACATTGGAACTTTCAGTTGAGATTTAAATCTTTCTCAGAATTCACTAGTGATCAGAAATCATGAGCATGACATGATTAGTAGGTAACAAATATCTTAGAATATACGTCACCTACATAAGTACATAAAAATAGAGAACTCTTCTGACCTTAAAAAAATGACTCCCCCTACACTAGCTCACTATTTCTTAAAGTTACTACTCCAAAACCAGACAATTTTTCTGAAGCATGCTGTGCAGCTAACAAAACTACTTTATAGAATTTTCTTACTTTATGGTTTTGATCCTAGTCTTTGATAATGAAAGTAATTTCCTTCCCTAGATTGCAAATACAATTTATTAAAAAAAAAAAAAAAATCACCAAAAAAACTCTTCTAGGAAAATCTCCATACCTAAACCAGAATATATACAGATGGTTTAAGGCTGTGTATCATTTTCATTTTGAACCTGTCTGTTGAGGAGAAAAAGATATTCATTATCTCTTGTTAGAAAAAGCCTAAAGGTATTATATGGTTTCATGTAATTTGCAAAAGCTTTTGGAATCAACAGGACTTCAATATTAAGTAACTTCCCTTATGTTTTTCTTCCTTGGTAGAACAAAATAAAGGTTGGGACCTTGAAATTCCCACCTTCACAAGCGCCTATAAAATCTATGTAAAATTGATATTAAATCCTGGAAATTATCATTGTATGTCCATCCTATTTTAAAGGTATTTATGTACAAAATTTCACCAAAATAACCTACCAGTCAAATTAGAATAACTTTCTCTTTTCCCCAACCATTTACTGATTTCACTCCAAAGAGTGAAAAGTTGTCTAGAAACACTTTAGTGAGTATTCTGTTTGAGACGACTGCTTCCCTATATTCTTGAAAAATGTAATTTGTTTTTTTGTTTTTCCATTTTTTACTTTCAATCATTCTCAAATTTGGAAATTTGAAACAATGGACTTAGTCAAAGGTTTCTAGGGGCAGTTGCTCACCTCTCCTCGCACCTTCCCGTGCTGTGCATAGTGTTACTTTTTCACAGAGACCACAGCTAGGTATTCTGACATCTTCTCTTTCCTCTTCTTCTTGCTCCACCCTCAGATTTCAGCTGCAGTTTACCCAAAAGTTTCCTATACTGATGAATGTTCTTTTTAAAAATGTGGAAATGCAAATCCGTTATGTCGAATTCTAGGTAATCTATTGCTCTTGAGCATAAGAGTCACAAGAACTGTAATTTTTATTTAAGATAAACACCCCGCTTAACTCAGGCAGTTTATAGAAGCAAAAGTCCACTTTCTCCAGTTCAGGAAGGAGTCTTTGTATGGTCCATTCACACTGTTTCAGTTAGGGTAGTATGAGTGATTGAAATGCTATCAGTAACTATTGTCACATAGCTGAATAGAAGAAATAATAGCATTTTCTATTTGCCTACAATCTCTCAGATTCGAGTACTTAAATATCCAGACAGTTATGCACTTCCAATTTCTCTGCAAGGAGCAAAATCCTAAAAATTTAAAAATTACTGAAGAGGTGTTACAGAAGTAATCTAGCACCTAAATTAATACTGGAAAGTAGCTCTGCAGAGAAGGACCTCAGGATCCTAAGGGGAGCAAATTAAATGTAAGCCAGCAATGTGTCCTTGAGGCAAAGAAAGCTAACAACATTAGGAAGAGTATTGCCAGCAGCTCAGGAGAGGTGATCCTTTTCCTCTACTCAGCACTGGAGTAGAGGAGACAGCCACGTCTGGAGTATTTTGTCCAGGGCTGGGCTGGGTTGGTTTCTCAGGTGCAAGAAAAATAGGAACTTACTGGAGCAAGTCCGACAAAGAGACACAAAGACGATCAAGGGACTGGAGCATCTGTCATATGAGGAGAGGCTGAGAGAGCTGGGACTCTTTAACCTGGAGAAGAGGAGGTTCAAGGGGGATCTTATCAATGTATAGAAATGACTGCTTTTGAAGGAATGAAAGTGAGGGATTGGGTACAAATGGAAATACAGGAAATTACATCTGAACACAAGGAAATATTTATACTGTGAGGGTAGTAAAAGACATGCATGGGTTTCCCAGAGAACTGGTAGAGTCTCGGCCCCTGGAGATATTAAAAACCCAACTGGAACTTAGCAACCTGCTCTAGCTGCCTCTGCTTGAGCAGGAGGTTTTGGCCTATGTGACCTCGAGAGGTCCCTTCCAACCTCAACCATTTTGTGATTCTGTGGTTCTTGCATTGCTTCTTCCAGTGCTTTCCCTTCATTCCTCTGATATCTGAACTTAGATCAATTTTTGATTTTCTCAAGGCTGCAGCTAAATCTCACAGAACAAAACTGACAGTATGCTACAGGGAACTCTTTGATTCATATACACAGAGAGGTAAGAAACACTTTGACATGAATTTGTGTTTTCTTTCAGTTTAGTCTTCATAATAAATTGAACAACATAACTAGCCTCAAAAAGGAGGCAGCCTAGAACAAGAGCCTGAAAGGACTTGATGTCAGAGGTTGCTGCTGTGTAAAGCAATACAGTTCAGCTCCTCAAATTCCTGTTTCTATTTTTCCTCACCTTCTCTGGACCTTTCCTGAAGCTGACAAGTGACAATATTTGATGCAAGTGTCACTGTTGATCTGAGGACTTGCCACCTCTCAGATAAATGAATTCTCCAGCAGCCCAAGTGCAAAAAGTCTGCAATTGCTTCAGCCCAGTCCTTGTTCCTTTGCCAGAGGCAGAGCAAGTGCTATCACAACTTAATGGGAGAAATGTATCTTATGTTGAACTGTCAAGGAGGCATTGTTTTAAAGTGAACGATTTCAGCACTTTCTTTTACACATACTGCTTAAAGATATTGTGGAATAGGAAATACCTTTTTGCCATCACACACAGCAGTAACATTTTACATTTTTCCTGTGCCATTTCTATAGTATCTGAAGACACTAATAACTGCAAAAAACTATGAATATGAACCTATCAAATTTAACCAAATAGTTAATTTTCAGGGACATCAGGTGGAACAACTTTTAAACCTGTTCTGATCAATAAAATTAAGTTACATATTCTACATTTTGTGGGGGGTTTGTTGTTGTTGTTTTGGGGGGGTTTTTCTGATCATTTTAGGATAACTTTATCAAGTGTGGTACAGAGTAGTGCAAACAGGTGCTGAGAAACATGTTCTATACTTAAATAAGAGCGTGTATATTAGATAAGTGTAAGATAACATACGTGCCTTATTATTCTTGATAATAATCAGAACTGAGTTTTATTTGGCAGGCTGTGTGGCAGACCATTCATTTCCATGCCCCTCCACATCAGTTTCTGTTCCCATCTGAATCAAGACCCCAAGAAGATTTCTTAATCAACAGGTTGAGATGTTCATAAAGCTTTCCCTGAGCAATCAATGGAATAATACAAACCTTGAATCTTTGGATCAGAGCAACTATATTCTTTTAGGGCTCTGAGCTTGTGGTGTAGAAGTGTAGTTTGTGTTTCATTCAGTGTGGTTCAGCATATTAATATGTTGATTCTGTTTAGGAACCTGTAGGGAGACACGTTATTGATTATAGTCACTGTTCTTCCATCTCTCTGATGATTTCTGTCCAAACCAAAGGATCTGGGAAGCAATTATTGGTCTGAGCTGAAAGTCAGTTTTATTGAGTGCAGTGAAGAGAAAGGGTAGTTTTCATCTTAATACTTCATCGTATGCCTGTCTAAGCAGAGCAAATGTACACTTTTTGCAAGAAATTTCAAGGTGTTTATAGATCAGAAATCTGAGTAACATGAATAATGGCAGTGGAAAAATGGCCTAATTTCAGTACTATTATGGACAAACTAATGAGAGAAATATGTCTTAATTTCATTATAGCATATTTACGTCTAGAACATGCTTGACATCACACATTTATTCCAATTTCTGTATTTCCCTATTCCTACTTTGGCAAGTTGCAATGCAGTTCAGAATAAAATTAAAGTAATTTTCATCTACAGTAACAACTTCAGTTCTGTTACTATTAACTGCACTCTTGATCTATTAGAAATTAAGAACTCAAATATGCAACTATTTAAATTAAATTATACTGAGCTAAGAATCATAGAATGAATCATAGAATTATTTGAGTTGTAATGGACCTTAAATATCTTCTAGTTCCAACCCTCCCTGCAATGAGCAGTGTCATCTTCAACTGGATCAGGTCACTTAAAGCCTCATCCTTCCTGGCTTGGATGCTTCCAGGAATGGGGCATCTACCAACAATCTGGGTAACCTGTTCCAGTGTCTCGCCACCACCACAGTAAAATATTTCTTCCTTATATCAAGTCTAAATCTGCTATCTTTCAGTTTAAAGTAATTGTCTTTGGCCTGTCATATCTTATTCTGTATCATATAACATCATGTTCAGAATATGAATGAGGGCTAGCCAGAAAACAAGCTCTCTCTCTCTCTCTCTCTTCCAGGATAGCAGTTTTGGGTTTGGGATTTTTGTTCCTTTGGGATCGTTATTGGCAAGTGGTGAGCAATTGCACTGTGCACCACTCATGCATATTCTATTATTATTATTATTGCAATTTTTTAAAATTTCAACTATTAAATTGTTCTTATCTCAACCTATGACTCTACCTTTACCCCTCTAATTCTCTCCCCTGTTTCCTGTGGCTGGGCTGGGGGCTGTGAGCAAGTAGCTGTGTGATGTTTAGCTGCCAGCCAAGTTAAACTGTGAGAATCCCTTTTGCTATACCCCCAGCGAATAGTATTGTGATCCAATAAACCAACATTCTGATCACCAAGTTAACATAATGAATGCTTATTGCAGATGTGTTCTAACACAGTTTAGTCAAAACTGTCATGGGTGCCAAAAAAGATTGTCATAGTTTAACTTGGCTGGTAGCCAAGTCAAATTTTTTCAACTTTGCATTGTCAGAGTTGGAAAGGTTTTGCTGTAGCACATGACCTAGACCTTAGAGAGTTTGAGAAGTATTCTGATATTCTTGTACTTTTCTCATATTAAATTCAGTGCTCTTTAAACAAGAACAACTAAATTAGGATTGCTTGATTAACTTCTCCTGAAGCTTACAAAATGTCCTCATACAACTTAAGCATAGGTTCTGTCAGAACTCTCATGCAACCCATTCCCTACATAAATGTTCTCTCTTCCCTGAAATGAAACCAGGAAGCTGCCTGTTAGTCCTATGCCTTTTCTAAAAAAGCTAGTTTTATATTCTTCTATTGAGTGAGATTCTGCCTTGACACTAAAAATAATTTCAAGTCATACTCAAGTATGAACACTTGATTTCTACATCCATCTGAACAGACCCATTATGTAGAGCAAAAAAAGAATTATATCACATTTTTGTTAACTCTCCACAACCTTCAATAAGCAAGACCAGGATAGTATTGAGTATACTTCAATAAACTTAAAATATAAATTTTGTATTTACTGAAATGAACAGAAGCAGCTTCATTCAGCTGCATATGATTACACTAGGACTTCGAAGATGCAGCCTATACCTTTAGCAATTCAGTAGATGTTTCTAACAAGTTGGTACATTTAATCTGTCATGTTTATTCAAGCTAAACTACTTCAGACTATTTTATTATGTATCTGTAAGTTACAGCAAATGAGGCCTGGTAAGAATTTCTAAAGTTATCAGTATAATGAAAAACCTTAAGGGCTAGGTGACCTACACATAGACAGCCAGTGTAAGAATTAGAGTTAACTGAGATCTTCAGTTTCAAAGGTACTTCCTAAAAAGGCCTTGCTAAGTGCTGCCTAAACCTAGCAACACTTGGACACTTGCATACTATTGTATACATCCCTGTGGGTTTTGACATCCAGATTGGTGCAAAAGCAAAGACAGAAGTTTCCTGATGATGGAAGTGGAGAACTCCTTATGCTCTTGCATGGAAATGGAGCTTTCTGAACAGAGCTGTTATTGAATGATATAGAGTTGACTGTATAGGCTAAAATGAGGACACATCACCAAGAAACAGACAGAAAATACATAGAAACAGCCAAGTGTCCACCTAGAAACCTGTCTGTAATCCAAATAATTTTTCATTTTATTTGGAAAGGACTAGGAATAAAGCAAAGCAATGGTGCAGAGAGGACCTCAGTGGAGAAGATCAGAAGCAGCACTGAGTGTCAGGACAACAAAGTTCCTGCCAGATCTCCCTAGGATCATAGAGACCACAGTCCATGAGTAATCTGCTGTATCAAATAAAGAACAACAGTACAGGAGAGAAACAAGTAAAACTCTCCCTGGGAGAGGAAATGTATTTTTGCATGTGTGGTTATGTCTAGGCATAAAACCTTGAGTATCATGATCAAGAGGGTGATTGTATTTATAATGTAAGCAACCCTTGTTATTTATTTTTTTTTAATTCTGATCTATTACATGTATTTATAATGTAAGCAACCCTTGTTATTTTTTTTTTTTAAATTCTGATGTATTCTACCTCTATTACCTTTATTTGCTTTTTTATTATATTATGAATTAAGAGTTACATGTTTTGAAATGTTACATGTGTGTCCAGACTTTGTATTTTCCATACAGTGATAAAGGGTATCTCTCATCCCTCTAGCTTGTGATTTCGAAGTACATGAAATTGTTTTGCACAGTAGCGATGAGAGAGGATTTCATGGGCTATCCCCAGGCTTTCA